>NC_022009.1:95293075-95311380 GCF_000317375.1 Microtus ochrogaster | reverse complement strand
GCAGAGGACCTGATCGAGGCCAGTTCAGCCCCTATGTTTGTTGCTTCAGTCTCCATGAGTTTATGTGAGCTTTGATCACGTCGATTTAGGAGACTTTATTTTCTTTATATTCTCTATCCCTTCTGGCTCATATGCTTTTTCTGTCTCCTTTTCCATGGAGTTCCCTTATCCCTGAGGGGAGGACTTGTTGGCAACATCTATTTAGGGATAAATCTTCCATGGTCTTTCATTCTTTGCCTAATGTCTGGATGTGTGTCTCTGTATATTTTTCATCTACTGATCTTCTCAGATAATGGCTGAGCAAGTCACTGACCTATGAGTATTACAAAATGACATTAGGGGTCATTTTATCTCTATGCTTTTCATCTGTTTTGATTTTGTTTTTGTTTTGTATTTGATTTTGTTTTTACTAGCCATATTTTTTTTTCTCCTTATGTCTGGAGCTATCTAGCTTTCATTGGTTACTTACGCAATGTTGGGTATTAGTTTTATCTGGTAAGGTGAGCCTGAAGTTAAACCGGGCATTGGTTGGTTACCCCCACAGCTTTTGTTCCTCCATTGTCCTAATATATCTTATAAATCAGACACCATTAGAATTCAAAGGGTTTGTGACTGGTTTTGTTTTTATATTTATCTTTGGTAGCATGCAGAGCACCTTCATGTACCAAAGACTTGAGAACACAGGGTTGAAGGCTCTAGGTAAGCATTAATTCAGGATCTCCATGTTGAATGAGTTGTGTAGGTCTTGTCTTCATCAATGGGGCCCTACTGTCAGTCTATGGAGAGCAACTTATTGTCTTAACAACAGACTGAATTATTTTGGGATTTCCATGGGGCCTCTTTGGCCAACACCTCAATTACATGTAATCTAATCCCCAGACTGGAAGCTTCATTTGGTGATGAGATGGCCAATTGGGACTCTGTCTCCCCAACTCTTTGTCAATTTAATTTAGATCACCTTCATACATGAATATATTTTGGAAGATTCTACTATATTAGGTTTTCATACTATGTCTCAGATGGTCCTTAATTTTAGTTGTTTCTCCCCACATTCCTTCTATCACCCTACTCTCCCTTCCCCTGCCCTGCAGGATCCTTCTGCTCCAGCCCCACCCATCTGCCACTATCTCTTCTATTTCCCTTTCTTAATGAGATCTAACTATACACTCTAGTTCCTTACTCCATATATACCCTCGCGGTCCTAGAGATTGCAGCTTGATTAACCCTAACTTAACATCTAATTATCCACATAAAATAAGTAAATGCATAGCATATTTGTTGCTTTATATTTGAGAAACCTCCCTCATGAAGATTTTTCTCTACTTTCACCCAATTATCTGCAAGTTTCATGTCATTTTTTTTTTTTTTTTTTTGGTTTTTCGAGACAGGGTTTCTCTGTGGCTTTGGAGCCTGTCCTGGAACTAGCTCTGTAGACCAGGCTGGTCTCAAACTCACAGAGATCCGTCTGTCTCTGCCTCCCAAGTGCTGGGATTAAAGGCGTGTGCCACCATTGCCCGGCTCATGTCATTTTTTTAATGGGAGAGTAACACTCCACTATGTGAATGTACCCCCATTTTCTTCATGTTTTAAAATGTATTTATTGTATTTCTGTGCAATACATACACAAAAAGGCTTGCTTTAGTTCTTTTCATGAATTCATGTATTTACATGTATATGCACATATAGACACAACAGGATTTTTCTTAGGTTTTAGAGTTTATATGCTTATAAATTATTAATTAATTAATTTAGTTAGTTAGTTATTCATGTGCGCACATACATATATTCCATGGCAGAGTTCCACAGTAGGAATAAATTGTTACCCTCCACAATGTGGGTATTGGGAACTGAACTCAGTTCATCAGCGTTTCTGAAAATACACTTAGACATCTACCTTGTGTGTTTTTCACTTTAATATTTACAATTATGTCTGTATATTCACATATATTTCCTATCCATATGTATCTTATATTTATATTTTATAGTAACATACAATTTGATACACATATTAGGGTTAACATTCATTATAATATACAATTTTTTTTATTCTTCCAGTTCTAAAAATGAGCCTTTTAGATAAATTTTAAAATTAACTCAAAGGATTTATTTCTGTAGTCATCAGGATAGCTGTGTTTATAAAGCAGTATCCATCAATCTTCTAGCTCTCAATGATTTAGCATGCTGTACCTCATCTAGCTCCACACAATCAGCTAGATTATAGGGTGGGCTCCATCCGATGTTGTCATTGTCTTCCATTTTAAAGCCAGGCTGACAGGACAATCCCTACCTGGAAAATTTATTGGTGGGTTTTGAAAGAAGCTGGCCAGTCTCACAGTGACACACTCAACCTAGGGTGACAAACATGCTCACAATTACTGAACAGAGCTAGTCACACATATCAGAAGATTGCCAGAGGGAGAAGGGAGAGGCTGACAGAAAGCTCAAGGAACATGACCGTTTAGAGAATGACACTCGCTACTTGCTATTCAACTACAGACTAAGTTCTTGTAGGCCAAATGACATCTTGGACACATGTGTTTGCTCACCAGCCAGCACTAGCTTAGCACTAAGAAACTGCCACGAAAACAGAACAAGAAAGTCTTCCAGGAAACAAAAATAAATGTTGCCTAAAGATGGCTCAGTTGGTGAAGGCATGTGCTGCTTTTGCTGAGGACTAGAGTTCAGGTTCCAGAATGTCCAGCTGGTAGCATGCAACCATTAGCAACTCCCACTTCATCCAATGTTCCCTTCTGACCTCTGTGTGCACCCACACACATGTGCACACACATACAGATACACATACATGAAAACACATGAAATTTTTAAAAACTATAGCTTTCATCTTGACTGTGGTATTGCTCAGTGCATAGAGGTATTGTTTCTTAAGCTGATGATCTGAGTTTAATCTCTGGGACACACATAATGGGAAGAAATAGTGAATTTCAATATTTGTTTGATGTGCACAAGCACACCATGGCACAATTGCACAAATGTATGACTACACACACACACAGAGACAAACACACACACACACACACACACACATAAACACACTAATTAAATAAATAAATAAAAATATTTTTTTTAAAAAAGAGAAAAGCTAAACAGTTTGGTACCCCTGAACTACCTTTTGGAGAAGGCTAAGCTCTCATTAGGTGTATTCAAAAGATTTTGCCTTGAGCTGGATGGCGATTTCTATCTCCAACTTCAAATTTCTTGTTTGTTAAGCATGTAAATGGAAACATCTGTCCTTCAGTAGAATGCAGAAATACTTTTAAAAATCACAAATATGTTCATAATACTACATTGATAGCATTTTTAGCATTCAGAATGTGAAGCACACCAGTAAACCCAGCTGGAATAGGTTTATAATCTAAATAAAAAAAATCCAAATTGCAATTATAAGCACAGATGGAAGTGTACGGCTCTGGATAATGTCACTATGTATAAATCCAAGAACAATTAGAAAGCAAAGATATTGATTGGGGAATGTAGAGACCCACAATTGAACAATCTGGAAAGGCTGCTCGTATTCCCCCAACTCTTCCCATGACTTGCCTGCCAGCGTTCCGTGTCATCTCCTTGTCAGTTCACTGACACCCTGTAACTCAGTTGAATAAATGAATCAGTAAACAATGAAAACTATGTTGAGGCATACTGTCACTTACCAAAAAAAATGCAAGTTGGCACGGAATACAGAGGGAAGTAAACAGTACATTGAATTATAAGAAACAGTCTGGGAATAATTAGGAATGAGCTCACATACAGAGCATTGCAGGTCAGGTGAAGGGAGCCTTGCTATGATCAAGGCTTTTGAATAATGATGGACTAATTCTCTGTTTTAAGCATAAATGTATACCATATTTAAAGGGAAATGTAATATATTTTGGGCGAATATTAGATCCTCTTAAGGTAATGATCAACACAAACTAGAAAATAAAAATGATTAAACATTCACGTGAACCGGCTTTGAGGTCCGGACTTGCCGCTGCTCCTCTGAGGGCAAGCAATATTCCTGGGATAATTGGATTACACTGCCTGCTGCTCTCATATCTCATCTCATTTACACACGTGTTTGATACTCAGAGAAAATTCAGAGTAACTAATGATTGCTGTGAGCACAAACGAATATTATTTCTATGCAGATTTTTTGGCAACTGCTTTATATACTTGGAGAAAGTACCCAGGATCAACAACAAGGACAGAGGATGAAGGTTGCATATTCTAATCACATGTCTGCCTCTAGCTTCATACTTAATTGACTTGGGTCTTTCCTCCATCTCCTAGCTGTACCATATGGCTCACTGAGCTGAGATTCCTCATGGTATATGTTATCTAGCAATATAATAGTTATCATTTAAAATTCAAATGTACTGCTATCAAAGATTTGAGTCATAAATCAAATCCTGGTTTTGTCTTGTGAATATTCTTAATTTCAAAGTGGCTATCATCTGATTTAGATTTTCAATCCCCTTAGGAAGTATCAAGGTGTGATTAAGATCCTGGTAGAAAAGCTGAGGCCAGAAACACTAAGACTTGCTCAAGTACTGACCAACAAAACTCGACAAAACCTCTTCATGACTCTTAGGAATGTTAACATCAACTTTTAAAAGTATATAACAAAACCTTATACACTGTAGTTCGTAAGACATGCTTCATATTTGTACTATTTTTTCATATTATTATGACATAATATCTGGCAAAAGCAACTTAAGGAAGAAAACATTCATTTTGGCTTCACAGTTTGAAGGTATAGCAAATCATGGTAGAGAAGGCATTAAGGCAGGAGTTGGCAGTAACTGCTCCGAGTTACATCCTCTGCCACTATGTGTGCAGGAAAATTAATGTTTATCTATGTACAATGAGTGTAAAAGACAGAGGAGAACTTCAGGTGTCATTCCTCAGGCAACATCTACCTTTTTAAAAGTTTTAGTAATTTACTTTGAGACAGGGTCTCTTACTGGTGCCTGACAAATAGGCTAGATTAGCTTACAGTGAACTCTAGAGATCAGCCTTTCTCAGATTTCCCAGCGCTGGAATAATAAAAATGTGCCATCAAACATGATTTTTCAAATGTGAATTTTATCGATCAAACTCAGTTCCTAATTCTTGTAAAGCAAGCATTTTATCAGTAAATCTATTCTTCCTGTCTATGTTCAGTTTCATGAATATAAAAAGTTACTTCATCTTTCATTGAATAGATTATGTCAGCTCTTTCATAAAAAGTTAGAACTAATGTTTATCAATTGTTCACCCTTTTCCATGTAAAAGTTACTGTTACACATGTATGTAAGTGTGACTGTTGATGGGCATCAGTGCTTTTGTTCAAATTTGACATAGGCCTTGCCCTTCTGAAAGCAGAATGATTCAGTCATCCAACACAGGTGTTTGCCTCCAGTACATCAATGATTTGACTGTGAAATTGAGTGCATAACATATACTACTTAGTGGTTCATCAAAAGGATATTGGTCTGTGATAGTGTTGCCAAAAAAAAGCAAAAAAAAAAAAGAAAGAAAAGATTACAGAGTGATCTCCACACACATCTGCATGGGCAGGTAAAGACCATGTCTATATGTTGATGTGATGATCCACATGAAATGACGGGTAGAAGGTGCAGTAAGTGGCAGCATTTTGCAACAATTTCTCTGTAGAGGACAAAGGAACTCAATTCATATTCAAAGCAGAGCACGCAATTTAGGAAGAGTTAAAAGCTGATTATTCTGTAGCAGCACTGTTTTAATTAAGTACTTCCATTAAGCATCATACCAAATAACATGCTAACATTTACATTTATGGTAAGGTATTAATGGAAGGCTCTCCGCCAGAGAAGCATTAAAAGATTGGACTCAGAAGTCTAGTAGTTTTCGTAAAAACACCTTCTCCTCTCACAGCCCTGTAGATTAGTACTCCTCGACCTCCCTAATGCTGTGACCCTTAATACAGCTCCCCATGTTGAGCCCTTCAACCATAAAATTATTTTCATTGCTACTTCATAACTGTAAGTTTGCTGCAGCTATGACTCATAATGCAGGATATCTGATATATGATATGACTCCTGCGAAAGGGTCATTTGATCTTTACAGACGTTGTAACCCACAGATTGAGAACCACTTCTTTAGATGGAGACGTATGCACATAAAATGTGCACTCATCTAGAACAGGGATGAGGCAAGCTGTCTCCGTGCTGATATACACAAGTACAAAAGGATCAAAGGAGCCTGGCAATGAATCTTGTCTTCATTTGGCTTTTATATGGCTGTCCCTGAGACAACATGCGCTATACAAACCGACAATATGAAGGAGCAGAGAGTTCATTATCAACCTTTCATGTGACATATATCAACTGGAATCAAAAAGCTGAAGTGATTTGCATAAGACCACAGAAAACCAGAAGCATATTCACATAAAAACCCTAACTCTGAGGGAGCCACATTATTTTTATCAATACCTACTAGTTCTTCTAAAAAAAAATAAATATTTAAACATGGTTGATCCTTAGATGCATACAACCCAAAGACTGCTACTGTTCTTGATGTTGCTAAATGAAAAGTATTGGTGCAGGCACCATTGGTCTCAGAGACTGTGACATCAGAAGCGGGTGTTCTTGCTCAAGGCACTGAGTCAGTCCTGTTCACAAAAGTATGGGGATGAGAAGAAAGATAAAAAGCATGTGGAACAAGAAGAGAGGGAAGAGGAGGGGGAGGGCAATTTAACATTGTACACTCTTAGATCTCTGCTTCCCTCATATTAAAAAAGTGTCATGTGGCAGGATGTAGGTAGTCTTCTTCTCAGTCATGGTGCTGTTTTGGAAGCTCATAGGAAATAGTTTGTAGATTTGATTCCCTCAGCATCTGAAAGGAGCTTCAGCTACATGAACTAAAAGATGTGATGTTTCTTTACAAGACAAAGATACATTGGGCATAAATATAGTATTTAAAATGACAAAAAGTTAACACTAATGTATATTTATTTCCATCAAATATGTCATACTTTTATAATCTTAAAAATCAGCCATCTCTATCACACCCTTGCTAAGACTCAGAGAGCATTAAGGAAGAGTTGACAGAGAAAATGTGAGAACACAGAGGATGAGGAGGAGTGCTGTGAAGGGCTGTCTTCTGCATTGTGACATGGAAATTGCACTTATTATCTCACAGAAGTTGTTATTACCTGTATGAGATCTATGTAAAATCAACTCAACCACAATTCCAGTGTGGACCTTGATGGAGTTCCCAAGACCCTATTGACAACTGAGATGATATTGGCCATTGATGGGTGATGAAGAAAGGAAAATCATTCTTCCCTGGATGGTGTGGGAGGTCCTTCTGTATATGTGCTGCTTTTATTGGTTAATGAATAAAAAACTGCTTTGAGCCTATGCCAGGGAAGAACATAACTAGGCAGAGAAAGCTAGGCTATATGCTGGGAGAAAGAAGGGCAGAGTCATAGAGACACCATGTAGTCCCACTGGAGACAGACACCAGAACTTTAGCCACTGAGTCACAGTCACGTGACAATATACAAATTAATAAAAATGGGTTAAATTAATATGTAAGAGCCATATATATACAATAAGAAGCTAGAGCTAATGGGCCAAGCGGTGATTTAATTAATACAGTTTCTGTGTGATTATTTTGGGGCTGAGCATCCAGGAACCAAAAGCAGCCCCCTTCCTCCAACACCTGGAGACATGGCCCTAACTGGTAGGGTGTCCATGCTTCAGTAAATAGTTTCATGGTCATGTGTTTCTGGACAATACAAATTTGATTTAGTAGATTAAATTTTAAAAGACAGGTGTTGACTGAGGTTTGTATCCCACCTACTCCTGTAGTCATTCAGTCCCAAAGAAACACAGAGATCTACATTAATTATAAACTGGTTGACCTATTAGCTCAGACTTATTATTAACTCTTATAATTTACAATAACCCATAATTCTTGTGTGTGTTAGCCATGTGGCTTGGTACCTTTTACCACTGAGGCATTCTCATCTTACTTCCTCTGTGTCTGGGTGACAACTGCAGACTAACTAATCATTTCCTCTTCCCAGAAATCTCCTATTCTCATCATCCACCTATACTTCCTACCTGGTCACCCTGCCTATACTTCCTGCCTGGCTATTAGCCAGTCAGTATTTTATTAAAACAACACAAGTGACAAATCTTTACAGGGTAAAAAGACAATTGTTCCACAGCAAACATGAATTTGAGGAGTTGTATGTAGACCTCAAGGGAGATATAAGGGGAGCTATGTGATATAGATATGATCATATTGCATTGCATACATATACGAATTTCTCAAAGAATATATTTAAAATGAAGAATTCTATAGTATGAAAGGTAGAAGAAGAATTTACCTACTTGTGGCCACATGGCTATCCAAGAAGTATTAAAATAATTATACATTTTTATTGCTCTATATTAGGAGTATTAACCTTCTATTCTTTATCTAATTTGTGGGCTAAATAAGTTAGTCAATCATCTCTGAAAAAATAAGGTTTCAGGGCTGGAGAGATGGCTCAGTGGTTAAGAGCACTGGCTGCTCTTCCAGAGGTCCTGAGTTCAATTCCCAGAAACCATATCGTGGCTCACAGCCATCTGTAATGAGATCTGGTGCCCTCCACTGGCGTGTGGACATACATAGAGGGAGAATGTTGTTTGCATAATAAATAAATAAATATTTAAAAAATAAGGTTTCTTTATTTTAAAAAATTACATAACAAAATCCATCTTAGAGCTACAGTGAAGATCAGTATGGTTCTACAAAGTGCTGGTTGGACTGCCTTCCTCATGGTTATCTAGATTGCTACTTCCATCAGTAACTAGGTATTGAAATATATGTTTACCTTTTATTAATATATTCAGGGAAACAAATGTACAACTCTGTGCATCACTGTGAGCTGGATACTTGACAAAGTATAAAATAGGAAGAGTATATTTTAGTTGATGGTTTCAGAGAGTTGAGTGAATTATGGAAGGAAAGTCAAGCTAGGCCACCTCATTCCACATGATGGTGGCCTATAAGGTGGAGAAGGGATTATGCCTGACATTTGACTTTTCTTCTTTTATTTCTCTGTTAAGTGGTTTTCTTTATTCCTTTCTGGTTCCTGTAGAATGATGTGACTGACATCTTCAGAGAAGGTCCTCTGTATTTAATACCCTCCCAGACATAGACCCAGGTGCACCTCAATCCACTAGGTGAATCGAAAATCCGCTGAAATAGACAGTGAACGTAAACCATCACAATTTGGGTAAATGACTTTCTCTTTCAATCTGTTGTAAAATTATAAACAAACTATAATGAGATGTAAACTTTAAGAAGTAAGGGCAATGAATTTAAGTATTTTTAAAAATCAGTGAGAATAAAAAATGTTCAAGCTATAACTCCCTTCAAGACAGAAATTATAGCAGAAGATGATGGTGTGCATGTGTGTGGTGTGGTGTGGTGTGTGTGTGTGTGTGTGTGTGTGTGTGTGTGTGTATGTGTTGGTGGGGGGGACTGAATTCAGGACTTTATAAATGTAAAGCAAATTCCTGCTGAAAAAATAGCTATTCCATACTTTTGAATAAACTTTTAGGCTTTCTGGTACCAGATGGGAAGTGCTCAGGTGCCCATATTTGTGAACTGAGTAGCTACAACATTGCTGACCTCCCCAGTGACAGAAAGCTACTGGAAGATTACTATTCCCAGTGCTGAAGCAACCAGTCTCAAGGACCTAGGAGCTATGACGTTCTCGGCCTCTCCAATATGGGATAGTTATTATCACTATCTTAATGTAAGCTGATTTAATAAGTTTCATAAAATAATTATATGAAGAAAGAAATGTGAATAAAATGATTTAAACATCCTTTATTTCCTTCAACAATAAGTTCTTTTGTCTCTAGAAATGGTATATTGCTTCTCAGAGTTATCTCCCTCTGTCTTCTAAAACCATTGCTGTGTGCATTGGTACATTTGCCCCCAAAGTTTTATTATATTTATTAACATGGTTGTTATTATTATTAACAATATCATCCTTCAAAGTCCTGTATGAAAGAAAAACAAGCAAGTCAGATGTAAACAATCTATACATGTGTAGAATGATATGAACCAGTAAAAATGGCACTTAGTAATATAAAAGAAAATATTTTTAAAAAATTAAGAAAAAGATAATTCTGGACTGAATCTGGAGAGAATTCTTGTTCAGAGCTCATAATTTTGTGCTGTAAAAGAGGTTAACTATAAAAAACAGTTAATAAAAATCTCTTCTCAATGCTGCCACTTCAATTCCATTTTGAAGATAATAAAAAATAAGATAAAATTCCTGTTGTTAAGAGTGTCCATTACTTCAATGTACGTGTAAATTGAAAGTTGCCAGATTTAAAAGGGGAAAAAGAAAAGCCTACAGAAGTGTTTCAAGAAGTGAGTAATTTGCATTCTTACATTTCAGGGAAAGTTGTTTTAGGCAAAATATTAATGTGACAAGTCTCTATGAGCTTGGAGGAAGAAGAGCACATGAAGGCACTGATCTTGTTTCACTGAGGGAATATGACACTCTGGACAGCTCGGGAGATTGGCTGCAACACACAGAAGGAATGAAAGGCACCCACCGAAGCCGCCCTCTGCTTCTCCGTGATGCTCAGCCCTAGCAGACATTAATGACTCACTAGCTATTTTCACATGCTTGTCATAACCTTTGTGTCATTGTCTCCGTGAAGACAGAGGAAAAGATATGGAACTTCAGGGAGAGAGAGTTAAAGCAGGCCTGTCAAGGGCTGGCAGCCCAATGTGATCTGCCTTCTGCTCTACCCACTGTTCCCTGAGAGCCTCATGTCAATCTCGCTTGGCCAAAGTTTTCAAACACGGTCCCTAATTTACAAAATGTCTGAACGCAATCAAGTTGTCACAACCCCATCTTGTGGGCACTCAGACTTTCAGGTAATGATATTAAATTAGAATCACTGTGTTTTCATTAGGCCCTGTGAAATAAGGATGTGGATTCTGCCTTTTAAAATGATAAATATAAGACATCTTTAAAATTATCTCCAAATTCATATGACACTTAAAGTGACATCTTTTCTCTCTTTTTTTGGTTGTTTGTTTGCTTATTTTTTTTTTTTTGAGACAGAGTTTCTCTATGTAGCTTTGGAGCCTGTCCTAGAACTCACTCTGTAGATCAGGGTGGCCTCGAACTCACAGAGATCTGCCTGCCTTCTTTCTCCTGAGTGCTGGGATTAAAGGTGTGTGCCACCACCACCACCACCACATCTCTTTCTATGTTATGTGCATCCACATGGGACTTTATGATATTCCGGGGTAATTCTGGCTAATTAACCCCAGACTCTACAATCAAGATTAATAATAAGTAAACGCTATCAAATATAAAAATGTAAGTGATTTTAGACCATTATGCTATATTTGGGCACGACGATATTTTCTGTGAACCATTTTTACTAGGGAAGCCATTGAAAGCCTCTCTCTTTGTCTAAATGTTAGTATGTAGAAATAACAAAGACATGTCCACAAATATAAAGCATATGTCATGAATGCTTGCATTATTAAAATCACTTGATTCCATCTTTGGATATCTGTGGTTGCCTCTAAAATTAAAGGCCATGTAGCTAAAGCCATTCTAACACACACACAATCATTTCGTTTATACACACACATATGTGTGTGTGTGTGTGTATAAACGACATGATTTTAAAAATGCTTTCTTCATAGTGTAGAAGAAAAGCAGAGATAAACTCTTAAGCTCTGATGCTGTGCCAGCTGCTCTGCACTCACTTGATGTCTGTAGAGCTCTGAGCAGAGAGAACGCGATCATTAAACCCTGCGGGTACAGTAATTTTAAAATTATTTTATAATTTGTAGGATAAAGTAACCTATATTCAAGGATTTTCTCCTCTGAAGAGGGAAATATGCAATTAGTTCGAAAAAAATCATCTGTACTTTCCTTAATCCTTAATTATGGCCTTTTCCTATAACTTCTACGAATCTTTTTTCTGTCCTTAATTTGACACAAAATAAATTATTCACACTATGTGTGAATATATTTAAAATGCATATATGAGAGTGTTCATATAGGTATCTGTTTCTTGTGTTTTTGTATGTCTCTTGTAGTATCTAGAAAAAGCAAAACATAATGAAGAAATTATAGAAATAAACTGTGCTCTTTAATTGAACTTATATTGTTTAAGCCCATTAATGTGATCGATGGTCTCCATTAAGATCTGTGGATGAGAATCAGATGCTCTTCGGACTCCTCTCTTCCTCTTATTTGCCCCCATTTGCCAGTTTGAAGCAACTGTTATCAACCTCGAGAAAGAGAACGAGAAGTTGTGGAGAGAAAGCATTTTTTTAAGTGATTGACAAAGGGCATCTCTCTGTGGCCTTAGCTTGAATTCCCATTGGTGAGAAGTTAGTCCTGTACAAATTAGTTCTTTTCTAATTAAAAGTTAGAGAAGGAAAGTCAAGAAATGTTACTTTCCAGACAGACGGCCACAAAGGAGAAGCCTGTGTCCATCAACTGATAGAGAGATAGACGTGGTATTCAGCCAATGAAAATGAGTTCATAAGGACTGATATACAGATGGATACTGACTAAGTCTTAAC
This sequence comes from Microtus ochrogaster, assembly GCF_000317375.1. Lineage (NCBI taxonomy): Eukaryota > Metazoa > Chordata > Mammalia > Rodentia > Cricetidae > Microtus > Microtus ochrogaster. The sequence continues at coordinate 95,298,786 of NC_022009.1, read as the reverse complement.
TTTCTTCATTAGTCTTTGGTTTTTCTATTTTGTTCCAATTAAACAAGTTTATCATGTACATGTCATTTCAATGAATACACATGGTAGAATGACGAAATTGACTCAACTCACATGGCATTAACTCAAATTTCTAGTTAGAACACTTAAACTCTATTCTGTTTTTGAACTTCTTATTGATTCTTTGTGGATTTCACAACATCTATCCTGGTCCCACTTGTCTCCCTGTCCCCTTGCTTCTCACATCTGCCCTTGAAATCTCTATCCCCCTACCACCACCAAAAACAAAGCAAAATTTAAAAGTATAGCCAAAAGCAAGCAAACAACAAAAACAAACATCTCAGCATGGAAGGTGTAGTGTGGCCCAGTGAGTCACACAGTTTACTCTAAATCCAGACATCTTTACATGTAAGTATTCATTGCAATGGATCATTGATCTGGCTCAGAGACTTTGGCCTCTGCTTTTCTATTGACACTGGGCCCTCACTGAGACTCTCCTTGGTTATCCTGTTGTTTGCCTGGGTCATGGAGACTCTATCTCTTTGGATATGCTGATCCGACCCCTTCACATACTCAAGCAGTTCATAGACGAGGTAGGTATTGTGGTGGGCTAACTTGTACCCCTGGCTCTGGGCCTGGGTACTAGCAACATTGGTCAGCTCTCCAGCCTTCCATCATCTTTGTCACCAGTGCAAGCTTTTTAGCACGATCCCAGCAAGCTCACCCAATGCAGCAGGCAGCAAGGAGCCCAGCCAGTTCTGCTCTCGCACCCTCACTCTAGACCTCGCTCACCTGCACCACCAGGGCCAGCTCTACTGCTTTGCCCAGAAAAGGTACATGACCTGCTATCCTGGATGCTGCAATTGGCGAGGGCAGGGTCCACTCTTGGCACCTCCCCCGACTGTCGCAGGTGGCAAGGGATGAGAGGATGGGGGAGAGTATCTTTGCCTCACCCATGCCACCACAAGACAGAGAAGTTGCAGGGTCAGCTCTCCTTCTGTCCTGTTCTCCAAGCCTTACTTAGCAAGAGGGTCAGCTTTCCTCCTCTTCTGCTCTCCAGGCCTCCTCACCTTCCATGAGGGTCAGCTCTACTGTGCTACCCAGGTGAGGTGCGACACCATTTTTCTGCTGTAGGAATTCCTGTTTCCCGTTTCAGCTGAGGATTGTGATCTATGAGTTTACCCATCAATAAATAACTCTCTATTATACTCAATTCTGAGCTAGTATGGGATTTCTTATAAGCATCCTTCTTCATTTCTCTCATTCTCATGATCTCAGAACCAGGTCACCTACCCACCACAGGCAGCAAAGTTCAAGGGAGGTGGGAGTTCTTCTTTCCTTGACCACTCCACCATATGGCAGGTGAGGACTGGGACCAGATCTCCCACATACTTTCATGAGTGTGGATCACCTGAGACCCCCCCTCTTCCTCTTCTCAATCAACACCGTAAACTCTATTTAGCTGCCAGGACAAGGTTCAGGGTGCACTCTTCTGAGTGCTAGAGCCAGTGAGGGCCAGGCCCCTGGGACCAGGTTTTTACACCTGTAGTAAATGGCAAGGGATGAGAGGTGAGGGGCAATGGGTATCTTTTACTTGCACGAGCCATCACGTGGGAGACAGAAGGCTTCTTCTCCTTCCATTCTCAAGCTTTCAGGGTCTACTCTCCTGCACCACTACCCTATCCCCGTCAGCAGGGACAACTATTCTGCACTGGCCAGATGAGGTGCAGGGCCAGCTTTTCCAAGTACCACAGCTGATGAGGGCTAAAGCCATTTCTCCCTAGTGCTGCAGTCAGTGAGGGGCAGGGCCAAATCTGTGTAGGCCATCCTCGCCGTTTTCAGTGGCTTACCAGAACAGCAACAGGGCCACAGACCCAGGCATATTCCCTGCAGCAGCCCAGGGCTGGACAACACCATGCTCCCAGTTGGTAGTGCAGAAAGCTCAGGTCTATATGGCACAGCAGATGCTCAGCTCTTAGTTAATAAGATGGTCCTAAGAGGTGGCCCAAAATGTTGATGTCTGATTGGTCCTTGCAAGCAATGCAAAATACAGATATCCACACAGACCCAAGCTTCAGTGGATCCAGACATGGTTCTTGGCAGCAGGCCAGGTTGGGATGTCACCATGGCCCTGGTTGGTAGCTCAGGTCATTCATACTAGCATGGACCCAGAAGTAAGGTGGGCCTTGAAGACCCGCCTGGCCCAACATGGCAGTTCAGACTCTGGGCATCCACATGGTCTTCAACAGCAACAGAACCCAGACAGCAGTAGGGCCAGAAACCCAGACATGGCCCTGGCCACAGCTCAGACTGTAAGACAGTATGACCTCAGGAAGTAGCAGATGTCATTCAGGTAGCATAGCCCTCTGACATCAACATGACCACAGGTGACAGCGAAGATTTTAGATATCTATAGGACCTTGAGTGACCACATGGGCCATGGACACCAACACATACTCAGTCTGGGGTAGGACCACAGACACAGATATGGTCCTTGGCAGCAGTCCCGGTCCAGATATCATCATTTCCCTAGTTGGCATTGCAGATCACCCAGACTGGCAAGGCCCTACTGCACCTGGGGAAATGTTGGCAACCCAGACCATAGGCATTCACTCAATCTTTAGTGGTAACCTGAGTCATGGCTGCAGTAGAGCCATGGACCCAGACATTACCCTTGACCATAGTTCATGCCTCCCTGGCTGTATGGCCCACACAGCAATTTGACCCTCAAAGACCAACATGGCTTCAGGTATCAACTCAAAGTGTGGGCCTCTGCAAGACCCTTGATGGCAACAGGAGATACAGGTGTCAATTCATAGCCTGGCCATAGCAGGGTCACAGATCTCAGTATCAGCCCCAGGCCAAATGTCACTGTGGTCCTGAGTAGCAGTGTAAACCTCCTTCATTCATCAGGATGGTCTCAGGGTTGCAGGTGGCAACACAAGTCGATTAAATTGGCATGGCCCCTGTCAGGGCACATTGTTCAACACCAACTTAGTCATAGGTGATAAGACCCTCGATGGGAACAGGAGCCAGACATCAACATGAACCCCAACTGTGCTCATGGTTAATAATACTCCCCACCCCACGATCATGGGAATTGGGGAGGGGTTGCTGTGTCTATCCTCCAGGAGCCTGCTCATGCTTCTTAAACGCTATTCGTTTTTAAGTTTCCACAGTCAACACAGACTATGTTTTATCTCCTGAAATTAATCCTTGTAGATAAGTGAAGTTTTTTTCTTAAGTTTTTTTCTTTATTATTTCTCTTTTTGCCCTATTGACATACCCCTGCTTCCTATATCCGCTGTTCTCTGATACTTTACCATTGTCATTACCACTTCTGAATTCAACAGCTTTATTTCCTACCATGTGGCATTTTTTTCTATGTCCTACTCATTCATTTAACATAACATCCTCCAGGTTCCCACAAACAACAAGAGTTGTTTAGGTTTTATGATTGAATGGCATCCCATTGTGAGTCTACCCCATCTTTTCTCTATCCTGCATCAGTTGAAGAATACTGAGATTATTTTGCCATGAAGTTTAAGAAGCAGATGGTAGATGTTCAGGATGCTGACTTCATTTCCTTTGCTTCCATACCCCATTAGTATCACAATATGCCTGAGATGATCAAATTAAAATATTGTCTTATAAATACAGAAATTTGACTCCAGGGCCATGTGACCCTGGTCTCTGTGGCCTTTGATGAAGCAGTATGTGATGACTGGAGCATATTGCAAAGGAAACAGTTCACCTCATGATACCCAAGAAGTAAAAGAAACAAGAGAAGAAAATTCCAACATTTATGTCAAGGTGTAAACATTCCAACATTGGTGTCAAGGCATTGCTTCTCTAAACCTAGCATTTTCCATAGGCTAAATGTTCTGGAAATCAATTTGTACAGTTATGCTACCAGTTGGAAACAAGACTTAAATTCATAAGCTATTGGGAAAACATTCAAGGTCCAAACAATATCATAGTGAATGTGCTAAATTTCAGTAACAACATTTATATATATATAAATTCCTTGTAGCTAACTAAAGTTTTTTTTTTTCTTTCCTTATTTTTTGGTTTGGCCTAATAAAAAATGGTTAATAACTAACCTATAAATGTCAGCAAACTAATATCTTTTGGCAAAAGCAAAGAAGGAAGAGGAAGAGGAGGCAAAGGAAGGAGAAAATAAGGAAAGAAGAAAGGAAGGAAAGTTAAAGGTGCAGTATACATTTCTAACTTTATTAGATTGGTGTATTTTATCAATATTTAATGAAATTTAAAACATGAAAGGAGAATCTAGCCAGAGTATTGGAAAGGGAATTTAAGAAAACAATAGTTTTAAATTGTCTTAGAAAGCATCAAAGTAGCCCTTCCTTTTCTGCTCCTTGGCGTGCACACGCGTTCTCTCTTTCTCTCCTTTTATCTCTTTTCTCTCCTTTTATCTCCTCTCTCTCTCTCTCTCTCTCTCTCTCTCTCTCTCTCTCTTTCTCTCTCTCTCCCTCAATAAATGTTTTTATGGCTAAAAAAAAAAGAAAGCATCAAAGTAGAGTGACCTAATAAGAACTGATTAAATAATAAGAATGAATAATAGTAAGAATAGACTATATTTAGATGAAGAGAAAGAAACTCAGATTCCCTGTAGTCTCTGGGAACTGAATTGGTGAGACTATTGATAAAAAGCAAATAAAATGAAGACAAGTCCTTCAGACACAGTTAAGAGGACTAGCATTCTTTTCCTTTCCTTACCTTCTAATTAAGGGAATCAAGCACCTCTCATTTTTACCATCTTTCTAAGGTCAAAAAATCAGCTCTGAATATTAACAGTCTCATCTCCCAATAAAAAGACACAAGCTGGCAGATTAGAAAAGCAAAGGTTTTTTAAGAATGCTATACATCAAAAGAATAGTTAAGTTGATTTTAAAAGGAATTATAAAATATAATAAGCAATCTAGTATTGCATATTTAAAGAAGCAAATTATTTCCACAAGAAATATAATAAATAATACTAAATAGAAAAATATTAGAATATGAAAATGTTGTATTTTATTACCCAGATGTTGGTTAATGATAGGACGTGTGACTTAACTAAATAATTTTTTTTTACTAAATGAAATTTTCTTTATACAGGACATGTGCTCAAAAAATGTAAGATTAAATTCATACAGTTTTAAGCTTTATTAGAATTCTATTGAGCAAGATTTTTCTTTAACATAACATAAATACAAAAATCTTTCCACCAGCTCTCAAGAAACTTGTGTGAAAAAAAAGTTGATGTAAGTGGTAGATACTACATTATCTGGGGAGTTCACCTCATGTTTGAAATTAGGTTTTGTAAATAAGGAGCATTATTATCTCAAGATCCACAGAGAAAATTAACTGGAAGTTCTCTAGAACATAGTAAGTGAGATTCAAAGCATTAAAGAATCAAAGATAATGCCAAAGATCCAAAGGCTGTAAGGAAACTTCATAAAGGCAATCATCAAAAAAATAACACTTGTCTCTTTTGACATCCCCACAAAGAAGGAAAATCATGAAAGCTTGTGTCAAGTGAAGACACAAAATATGCATATCTTTATCTGAATATTCAAAGATGCAGAATGTCCTTGAAATAGTGAGGCTCTTTGAAAATCCTTTTCATACAAATAAAAATATGTAAGAACTGAGAGCTAACTAAAATCAGTCTATCACCTATCTATCATCCATCTATCACGTATCTATCT
>NC_022009.1:95287650-95292975 GCF_000317375.1 Microtus ochrogaster | reverse complement strand
TCCTCTCTCTCTCTCTCTCTCTCTCTCTCTCTCTCTCTCTCTCTTTCTCTCTCTCTCCCTCAATAAATGTTTTTATGGCTAAAAAAAAAAGAAAGCATCAAAGTAGAGTGACCTAATAAGAACTGATTAAATAATAAGAATGAATAATAGTAAGAATAGACTATATTTAGATGAAGAGAAAGAAACTCAGATTCCCTGTAGTCTCTGGGAACTGAATTGGTGAGACTATTGATAAAAAGCAAATAAAATGAAGACAAGTCCTTCAGACACAGTTAAGAGGACTAGCATTCTTTTCCTTTCCTTACCTTCTAATTAAGGGAATCAAGCACCTCTCATTTTTACCATCTTTCTAAGGTCAAAAAATCAGCTCTGAATATTAACAGTCTCATCTCCCAATAAAAAGACACAAGCTGGCAGATTAGAAAAGCAAAGGTTTTTTAAGAATGCTATACATCAAAAGAATAGTTAAGTTGATTTTAAAAGGAATTATAAAATATAATAAGCAATCTAGTATTGCATATTTAAAGAAGCAAATTATTTCCACAAGAAATATAATAAATAATACTAAATAGAAAAATATTAGAATATGAAAATGTTGTATTTTATTACCCAGATGTTGGTTAATGATAGGACGTGTGACTTAACTAAATAATTTTTTTTTACTAAATGAAATTTTCTTTATACAGGACATGTGCTCAAAAAATGTAAGATTAAATTCATACAGTTTTAAGCTTTATTAGAATTCTATTGAGCAAGATTTTTCTTTAACATAACATAAATACAAAAATCTTTCCACCAGCTCTCAAGAAACTTGTGTGAAAAAAAAGTTGATGTAAGTGGTAGATACTACATTATCTGGGGAGTTCACCTCATGTTTGAAATTAGGTTTTGTAAATAAGGAGCATTATTATCTCAAGATCCACAGAGAAAATTAACTGGAAGTTCTCTAGAACATAGTAAGTGAGATTCAAAGCATTAAAGAATCAAAGATAATGCCAAAGATCCAAAGGCTGTAAGGAAACTTCATAAAGGCAATCATCAAAAAAATAACACTTGTCTCTTTTGACATCCCCACAAAGAAGGAAAATCATGAAAGCTTGTGTCAAGTGAAGACACAAAATATGCATATCTTTATCTGAATATTCAAAGATGCAGAATGTCCTTGAAATAGTGAGGCTCTTTGAAAATCCTTTTCATACAAATAAAAATATGTAAGAACTGAGAGCTAACATATCCTTTCTATCCATCTCTCTAGCTGTCATTCATCTACCATCTATCTGAGTGTCTATCAATCCATCTATAAATCTATCTATCATCTATCTATCTATCTAGCTATCTAGCTATCTAGCTATCTAGCTATCTATCGTGCATCTATATCTCTATCATCTGTTTCCCTCTCTCTCCATTTTCCACCACTAGTGTCAGAGCTTAAGCCCAAGCACACTGCAAGCAAGCTCTCTAACAAGCAGCCTTAGCCCTAGAATTGAGCCTTTGAGAGAAAATGTTATAATGTAACGTAGGCTGACCTCACCATTGCACTCCTACCTCCTGCCTCAGTATTCCTAGTTCAATGACAGCCCTGTACCCATACATCTGAACAAAATTTCTATAAATTTGGAGTTTACTTTAGCCTTTATCTTTCATAAAATTTGTAAATAAAACTGATCTCTTTTGTTGGCAATGATTTCTTAAAGTAAACATTAAATGTTAAAGAAATCACAAATTGCCCATGGGAGCACATATTCCTTAAAGTATACCTTTGACTTTCCCACATTGATTGCCATGGGCTTTTTAAGTATTCTAGAAACTTTTGCTATGATTTCACACTCAATGTCTAGCTCTGCGTATTTGAGAAGTAGCCTTACAAAGTTATAAGCAACTTGTGACAAGTGTCTGCACTGAATGCAAACACAAGCGAAATTAGCTTTCATTTCTCGGAGGAGTCATTAAATGGTAGATGTGAACAACACAAATTACTTCTTGTCATCTTTTTACATCAGAGAGGCTGAGAGATCCCTTTGTGACGGGAAGAGATGTGCTGAAATGTGACCCCATTAGGTTCAATTTGAAGGTTTGTTCGACTTCATGTTCATATTGCTGCATTTCCTAGTGGTCTTTCATTCCAAAATGGGATTTCTTTGATAGTCAGGCATCTTATTTCTTACTCTACCAGGCTATGATCTCTATTTTCACTGCTTCTTTCAGGAAATTAGAATTTCTATCTTTCACAGTAGTAAGTAGAGACATTTAAAAATATGCTTATAGCCTGACCCCCAAATAAAATCTATTTGCTGGGAAAGCTGACAGTAGTTTGTACTAGTGGTGACTGAAAAGCAGTGGAACCTCTATCACCAACATGCCACTTTTATTACAAAATATGACTCTATTAGTTTTGGGCTCCAGCCAAGTCTCTTCTCATGGTTTAAAAAGGAGTTACCTTGACAAGATTCAACTTAAATCACATCGTGATCTGTATTATGGACACAGAAGTACCAGTTCTGCTGTAGAGTGACAATAAGAATCTGATTTATAATCCCACGGCAGTGAAACCCGGAGTTAAATAGCTCAAGTGACTTAGCACTTGTGCTGGGGTTCTTGTCGTTTGGGAAATGATATGATATATAAAGTACATTCTCTATATAATGCAGTGACCATCCTGTAGCTCAAATAAAGATAACATGTTATGTGCTTTCATATGGACAATTTCAAACATATACTTAGATTCAAGGCAACTTGATTTCTCAGAAACACAGTGCTATCTGTGGTGGTTCCTGAGTCCATAATTATCACTGGTTCTTCATCTTTCCTATCTGGTTTCTTTTCTTTTTAAAGTAGACCTATGTTACAGAGTTATGTGTACCTCAAAATTTTATAATCTTAAATATCCTTTGAAAAGCTAATTCTGATCAAAATAGAGTATTAAATTAATCACCTGGTATTCTGACGACTCCAGCTTATAATGTGTATGTAGAAGAAAGTTTGTCTACAGAAAACAGAAGAGTTTCATTCAAACACACACACACACAAATGAATAAATAGTATTCATCTAGAATCAAGGTTTGATTTTCCAAACATATGACATAAGCCGTACCACTGTGGAACGTGAATTAAGGACAAATGCAACAGAAATGTGGCAATTGCCTAACAGTTACCTCTTTTGAAGAACACATCAGAAAACACAAGATGAACCTTGGGTTGAAGGAAACAAGTTGAAAGCAAAGGAAGAAGTTCTTTTGCGGAGATGGAGAAGATACAATCAGGTATGACGACATTGGGAAACCTTCACTTGGATATAGTATTGAAAACACAAGCTGAGACTTAAAATTCACTTATGCAAGAACACCGTAGTTTTTGAGACAGAGTTTCTCTTTCTATGTAGCTTTGGAGACTATCCTGGAACTCACTCTGTAGACCAGTATGATCTCAAACTCACAGAGATCCACCTGCCTCTGCCTCCCAAGTGCTGGAATTAAAGGTGTGCGCCACCACTGCCCAGCTTTCAACTACCCATCTTTTATTTCAGATAAAACACTATGGTTGAAATAACACGGGTTTAAGTGGCTTACTGTTCATTACTGAAAGAAGTCAGGACAGGAAATCAAACAGGGCAGGAACCCGGAAGCATGAGCTGATGAATGGGTATGGAGGAATGATTTCTTCATTTCTTCACTACCACACTCAGGCCAATCCAAAGTTATGTAGCATGTACCAGACATGGAAAACTATCTACATAGAATGGCCTAGATAATTTTATATTATCTTACAAACCAAATTCAATGGTGTTTATATTTCATACATTCATGCACAATTAAGTTTTACTTTTAATAAAAACCAATATATTTGATAAAAACCATTTGTATGTGAAAATGTGTGAGATGCCTAGTTCTGTTTTTCTTACGAAGTGGTTAGAAGATGATTTCTTAGTCATTGTCCAACTAGAAATCCCATTGCAGTTAAAAAGTGCTTAAATGATTGCATAAGCAATAGATACATTTTTAAATAATTAAAGTTGTTTCTGTACTTTGTTAAAATTACCACAATAAAAGCTAATACTTGAGTTAATCTCTCAAGACTATTCTCCAATACTACTGTAATTATTTACCTAAATGAAAACTCATGTAATTTATTTATTCTCAATTACTAAAACATATAGTGTTGCTCATACTACTTGATCAGATTGAAATATTGAGCCTTTCCCACTGTAGTTTTCCTTTCATGTATATACAATGTTAATCTTAATGAAGAAATAAAAACTAGCTGTCCTTTATACTATTTTTACCAACAAAAATTATAATTTTAATTAACATAGAACAGAAGCACTAATTACTACTGGACCCAAGTGCCCTTGCAGAGACCAAGGCAACTTTTATTTTTACTTCTTTTTAAATAACAAAGAGGTCTCTCTTGCCAAATTTGCATGAAATCAATAAATATCAGTTAGGAAAGTGTATCTAACATGAAAGAACACTTGATGTAGAAGATAATTTTTAGATGAAAGTACTTTCTGGCACATTCAAGAAGATAGTTTCACACATTGAAAGCCTAGACACTCTCATGGTTATACAGTACCAGAACGGCCCCCAGAGTCAGGTCTCCCCTGCAGTCCAGAGATGGATCCCCTCTGCCCTGGGTGACAGCGCTTGAGTGTCTGCATAGCTCATGCACCTAGGCTGTGCTGATCGCCATAGAGACACGGGTTTAAATGGGAAGTTCCAGATGATAAACCTCAATGTTCACATAATTGCATGAAAAGGTTCACCCTTACTGCCTACTAAGAGCTTGGTACTCTTAAAGTCTGACAGGTAACTACCCAATTAAATTCGTTCTCACAATGTGTCATAAGAAAATAATGACTAGATTAACTTACATTTCAAATAGAAATTTCCTAATATCATGTGAGGCAGATGAAGGTTCTCCATGCAATTCAAAGATGCATTTTCTATTGGCCTTACAAACTGTGGCAACCAGGATTGTAAGACAGCAGCTTAATTAAAACAGGCAAGAGGGGAGCAAATGTTTGAGTAAATGAGGGTTCTCGGCCTTGTCTCCTGGACAATCACAAAATTAATTAAGGACAAATATTAATTTCTTAAATAGACTCAGTGATCCACTGTTTATTTTTGGAAGGAAATAAAAAATCCAAATATTTTTATTGAAAATAAATTCTAATAAGTTTTATTAAAGTTATGATTCCCTTGTACCAGCTCCTCCTAGATCACCCTTACCGGCCCTCCCATTCAAATCCATATCCCTTTTTTCTTTTATATTAAGGTGCAAACTGACATCTAAATTATTAAAAAATAATAATAATGAGAAGGAGGAGGA
>NC_022009.1:95279763-95287430 GCF_000317375.1 Microtus ochrogaster | reverse complement strand
ACACACACACACACACAGACAAACCCCATAAAAACACAAAACCAGAAACCATAAAGCATACACAAAAAATATTTTTATTATCTGTTTGTTTTTTGAAGGATTATGAGATAAAGAATCCCCAAAACTGCCTTTGAGTTCACTTTGTTTTTTCTACTGCAGGCCATTGATCCTGGCCATAAGAGTGATTTGTATACCCAGGGAGATTCCATGGGAGATGACTAATTTTTCATTTGCAAGCACTTATCAATTGGAGATCGCTTCTGGTTTAGAAACGAAGGTTTGTGTCCACTTCCTCACTCAGTGCTGGGACCCCATCAAGTCCAAACATGTGCAGTCTCTGTGCATGCTGACACAGTCTCTGTGAGTTCATATGTGCATTGGTCATGTGTCTAGAAAGTCTTGCTTTCTTGGTGTCCTCCACACATCCTGGCTCTTACACTCTTTCCATCTCCCCATCTGCATAGATTCCTGAGCCCTAACATGAGAGATTTTACAGAAATCCCCTTTAGGACTGAGCATTTCAAGGTATCTCACGTTCTGCATTGTCCAGCTGTTGGTCTCTCTATTTGTTCCCAAACACTACAGGAGCAAGCTTCTCTGAATGTTGTAGCAAAATGTAGCTATAATTAAAAATTTAAAAAAAAGAATTTTAAAGTGTAGGAGTTGGATAATATAAATGTACTCTACTTATTTAATATTTTATTTTCTGCTCCATGTAAGATGTGCAATTAGTGCTAGTTTATAAAAAAATGTAGCTATAAGTAATTTTATTTATTGTATCCCATTAGTAGAACAATAGTATTTGGTTTTTTCCCCCCAGGTCCCTATCCTATCTGTATTCAACCTCTTGGCCACCTAATCAGTGATGGGAATAGGTTCTGTCTCATGGAGTAAGCCTTAAATTCAGTTAGATAGTGGTTGGTTCTTCCCACAAGCTTTGTGTCTCTATTGATCTAGCACATCTCACATTAAGAGTTTTTAGCTTGGTAGGTGTTTGCTTGTCTTTGGTAGCTTGCAGAATACCTTTCAGTACAATGAATATTTGTCAGTAGGGGTAAATGCCCTAGTTAGGCACCAGCTCAATGCCTTATTTTTCAGTGAATTCTACAGTAGTTGTCTTCAGTAGTGAGGCCTTACCAATCAGCGAGGGGAGAGAAACTAATGGCCTTAGGAACAACCTGGGTTGTTTGGGGGTTACCATGGGGCCAATCTTTGACCAACAACTTAATTAGATGTAACCCGTTCTAATAACTAGAGGCATAATTTGGCGATGAAAAATGTCTAATTGGTTTCTGTTGCCCTCTCTGGACCTTAGGAGTGTGTGTTGGTTGTTTGGTAAGGAAACCTTCTGGATTCCTGACAGGTGTGGCCTCTGGGGTCCTGGTTAGAACTTGTTCTAAGTATTGAAATCTGACAAAAAGAAATGGGGATAGACTAGAAGCGTGAGGAGATGAGAGGAACCACAGGAGGGAAGAAAGCTGGGTCTGTTTCCAGGGTATGTCAGATCCATAAGGAACGGAGAAAGGCAAGAAAGGCCGGCACAGGTGACATGCTTTAGAGCTGAGAATGAGGCTGGGGAATTGGAATTGAAGGAGAGGAATAAGAGTGAAGATTACCTACATGGTCCCCAGACTGGTGTGGTTCAGCAGGTTTCCAGGGAAATGTTGGCTCCAGAAACTAAGGGATGGAATGAATAGGGAAATCATTGTGTGAAGATCTGTTTTGTCCCTTGGAAAGGGGCACAGAGGAAGGAAAAACCACTGCAAGTGGTCTGCAACAAAGCTGTGAATAAGACTGAAAGTTGCAATTGAAAAATGGGAAGGAGAGTAAAAATTGTCTACCCGATCCTTGGCCAATGTGGTCTGGGGGAAGAGACTGCCTCAGATGTTATGGTGTGGAACAAAGGAATGGTGTAATGAAGGAAAGCTGTAAGATATCTGTTCCAAATATTTTTAACAACTGCAAAGTAACAGAAACCACATTGATCACATCGGACTTGATAATAGAAAAAAAGACTGATTTCTGGTCTCACCTTGTTCTAGATCCACCCTCCATTGTGCCGAGTAGTCCTCTACAAAGTAAGTCAAACATCATCTTCCTTTGACCTCTTGAAAGTTTAAGGATTTAATTCTTTTTGAAAATATAATTCTTTATTGATCCTTTAGGAATTTCACATCTTGCACCCCAATTCCTTACCCTTCATTTCCTACAAATCCTCCCTCATCCCTACAGTATCCCTCTCAAAAATCAATTGAAAACAAAACATAAAAAATCCCACCTTGCTCCTCCACCTTCTAACACCTCTTCATCTTCCTAGTGGCATTGGGTGTTGTGGTGTGCCACAGAGTATACCCTTTTGTCTGAGCAGTCACACTCACAAAACATGCATTGGAATGAGTCATTGATTTGGACACATCATTATCCCTGGACCCTCATTGAAACTCCTCTCACACATCCTGCTGTTGCCCCTAGTCCTGGATATCTTATGGTCATCATTCTGCAGACCTAGTTTCTTCATGTATTCCATCAGGTCATAGATGTGGTAGATATTAGACAAAAAAGGGGAAATATTGTGAAATAAACCTTCTTACACTGTGTGAGTATATGTCAGTTTATTAAACAAGCTGACTGGCTAATAGTTAAACAGGATATAGTTAGGCTGAAAAGTCAGTCAGAGAAATGGGAATGAAGAAGGGCAGAGTCAAGAGAGGTATCAGCAGATGCAGGGAAACGAGGATGTGTAGGAAATGAGCTTGTGAGAGCTGACAAATTCCAGAAAAATAGCTAGGAGACCTACATGAGCCAGACCTAAGCCCTCTGCATGCAGGTGACAGTTTCAACTTGATCTGTTTGTGGGGCCCCTAGCAGTGGGACTAGGATTCATCGCTGGTGCAAAAGCTGGCTTTTGGAACCTGTTAACTATGGTGGGATGCCTCTTCCAGGACTTGATACAAGGGGAAAGATCTTGATCCTGTCTCATCATAATATGTCATGCTTTGTTGACTCCCAATCAGAGGCCTTACCGTTTCTAAGGAGTCAATGGGAAAGTAGAAAGGAGGTTGGGGAGAGAACGTGTGGAAAGGAGGGAGGGGAAACTATAGTTCATATGTAAAATAAATAAAAATTTAAAAAAGAAAATGAGGTAACAAACCTTGAGCATAAATAAGAAATATATATGTTAACTTGAAATGAAAGAGCCAGTTAGTAATGAGTCTAAACTATCAGCCACGTATTTATAATTAAGTTTCTGCCCATGCCCATAGAGGCTAGCTTTCCTACACCCATGGTGTGGGGTGACACCATCTTTCCTGAGATTGGGGACAAGCTCTACCATGGGGGGTATGGCTAGTTCTCCTGATGTAGTATCAAACAAGGGGTAGGACTGTCCATCCCAGGGATAGTGAAAGGTGGGGAGGAGGGCAAAGCATAGCCATCAGATTTCAATATTTATGGAACCTATGACCCCTGTTGTACACAGGCTATAAGCATCATCACAAACCTCAGCTGCAGCAGAACCATGGGCCAAGACATGGCTCTCAACAGCACCATAGGCCTAGATATCACCATGGCCCCAGGAGCAGGACAGGCCATCCAGACCAGTATGGTCCTAGTGGAGGCAAGGCCCTCAAACACCAACATGAACTCAGGTGGCTTTCCAGTCCCTGAGCATCTGCATAGCCCTCTGTGGCAATAAGAGCCATAAACCCTGACTGACTATTGCTGAGCCATGGATCCAGACATGGTCCTAGGCAGCAGTCCAGGCACTGTAAACATCATTGCCCTATGTGGAAGCACAGATCAGCCAGGTCAGCTTGGCTACATATTGGGAGCTGTGACTTGTTGGGCTGCCATATGTCAGGAGCCACCTTTTTGGGGTAACTTCTGCCATGATTCTAGCCATGGTGGATTCATATGTTCCAGGATGAAGAGTGAGGAGTAGAAATCTTACATAGGAGAAATGGAGATAAGAAAGAAACACAGAGACACGGGATAATAATGGGAAGGCAACTCAGCAAATACTGAATGCTGAATTCTGAGTACTGAGTTCTGAATTTAACTCGCATTTAATTTTCTATACACTTTTGTACCTCAATAAAAAAGGGGGGAAGAAGCCAAAAGTCTGCTTTAACATGACACAAAGGACAGCTAAGTGTAGCAAAAGAATAACACAGGGTCTCGTTCAGATGCATTTTTACTTTATCTTACTTTTCAAGCTGAAAAGTACAACAGTGCCCACACTGTATACAACTCCATTTGATTTGGGTTAGTCCTGCTTACATCTTTGCAAACGCTTTTACTAAAGTCTCTTCAAATTCCCAGCTTTCCTTTTGGGAGTCTCACTAACACAGAACTTAGCAAGTGGCAATAGTCTTGACATTGTCATATCTAATACCCGGGTTATTTTCTTCTAGCAATGTCTAGTGGGGGCCAACTGTTCTCCCTCCTGCCTTATACAATCAACAGTAAAAACAATTGTATGTATTTTCAGGTCCTGAGATAACTGGCATATATCCCAAATCCAGTCTCCCTGATATGCAAATAAGTACAAGGAGAATGAATGATACAGCTGAATGAATCTGTAAGTGTTACTTTCTGACAAGCCACCAGCACCATTTTTTTTATAATATTTGGTGTGAATTTTGTGAGAGATCAGGAAACCAATATGATTACAGTGGAAAAATCAACACAGATATGTGAGTTTTTGATTTCAGTAGCATCCCTTGCAGACAAGAGTGAGGTTCGAAGGGCAGTACAGCATCCTGAAATTACTGTTTCCTCACTGAACTGGGAATTCTTGAATAGGATATAACAACATAAATACTATCACGATGATCCCATAGTCACACGTATTCCTCATGTTTTTAGCTATGTTTGGTCTTCTTTGACTCTTAAATGGTGAATATATAGTCAGTAATCAAGTAATCATTTTGAAGGGTGATTTTACCAGCTTCCAAACTCCTCATTAATCTTGAAATATTATAGTTGTATTTTCACATTTATAAAATTCAATAAGTCAAGATTCCAATATATATATTCAAAGCATATAAAGTCTTGGCACTGATCTGTATAGCTTCAAACCATAGTTCAGTGTTGGATATTTCTCACAGTTTATAATTATCCAAACTCCCTAACATATGTCTTTCCTACAAAAGGAAGCAAAGTCTGACCCTTGTCTCAATTTGTCAAAATTATACTTCTCTTAGAATTGCAAGACAAATATAACAGAGGGCAATTTTGTGTTTAATATAGTTTTAAAATAACTTGAAACTAGTGGCTCACAAAGTTATTTAACTAAATTGTAAGCAATAGCTTCCAAATTGAATCAAACTAAATCATCAAAAATAGCAGCTTTGATCTGTTTTTCTATTTTAAAAACAGTATGATTCTAGAGAGAGATTAGAAATTTTGTGTCATCCAGTCTAAAGAAAGCATCCACTCTTTTCTAAAGAAAGCATCCACTCTTTTCTAAACAAGAGTTTCATCTGTCAAAAAAATTCTTTCCCTTTGTTTTCATTTATATATTGTTAAATGTTCCTTTACATTCTAGAATTGGAGTTACAAATCGTTGTAAGTTAAAATGTGTATAATGGGAACAAGAGGTAGTTCTATTAGTTGTAAAACTACCAGGGGGGTCAGAATTCATATGTGAGGAATGACATTCAAATATTATCATGAAAGAGTCTCTTGGTACCCTTGTCCACAAGGGTATCATGAGTTCTGCCCCAGGACCTGAAGCAGAGGCAAAACACTGCAACAGAAATTCTTCTGGCATTTGTACTAAGAAAATTTCAGTGGTTTTAAAAGTTTGATGAAAAGAATTTGAGAAAGAAATAATATAGCTATGTATTACTATTTCACAATTCCAAAAGACTAAATCAATTATTTTCCAAATTTTAAACAAAAATTCATAAATAAGTAAAGATGGGCTAAAAATAAATCTCCGTAGAGCTAACTGTAGCCAATAAATAAAACAAACCAGAAAGAGTTTGGGAGATGACTTGGTGGTAAAGAGCTTGCCAGACAATTATAAGAATTGGAGTTTGGATGCCTAGACTCCAGTTAAAATCCAGGTAGATGTGTCCGTCTGGCTGTAATCCCAGTAGAAAATGGTTAATCTTGAGTTTTTCTTAACAGTATATCCATAAATTGGAATAAGATATACATAACTTTTTGTCTTATTAGTAGGTTGGAATGTACCACTCCTTGTACAGGAAAACTAAGTCTGCTCAATTCAAAGTTTTTCAACAGTCACCTCTTATTGATATTTTTAAACCAGGTCTTGCTATAGCACAAATTGACCTCTAATTTGTAAATCTTCTTTCCTTCAGTCCTTGCATGCTATGATCATAGGTATGTGTAACCAGGCCAGTTCCTCTTCTTTTCATCAGATTTGAACTATTATTAGGAATTCCGAAAGTTTTCAAAAAAAATAAAGTTAATTTTTTATAAAAAGCACTTCAGCAAGGTAATATTGACTCACTATCCTCAATATAAATAGAGGATTGCACTACTATTGAAGTGACAGAAATAAAAACAGGCACAGGTAAAACATTCAGGCCCTTGAACTACACATAGGAATTAGGAAATGACTCAAATAATTATGGTGCTACAAATGTAACTGACAAACTGAATACACGGATGGATGGTGTTTGTTTGATATACGTAATTTTATTCTACCATGCTTGTAGCAGATGTTTAAGAAAATGTATTGAACTTTAAGAATCTTGTACTCAAAATTTTTTGTTTGTTTGTTTTCTGTTTGGTTAGATATATTCAAGTCATATTATAGGAAATGTTTAGTTAAAGAAAATGTTCTCAGCCGAACAAAAGGATGTGAACTTTGGCACAGTGTGTCTATGAGTTTTCTCATCTAGTACAAAAAGGGCAACTGTTATCTTCTCTTATGTTAAAGGACACCTACAAGCACAAGGATTCTGTTTTTGTATTTTTTTTTTTTTTTTGCTTTTGAAGGAAGAAGCTAACAGGATTAGATTCTTCTGAGGGCTTTGAACAGATACAGGATTCTGAAACCAGCTTTGTAAGAGACAATACAAGGTTATTTTGAATATGCTAGATGGAGAGATTAGAAATTCTGAAAGTTTTTGAATAATAAAGTTAATTATTTATAATCAGCACTTTAACAAAGCGATATTGACTGACTATCCTCAATGTAAATAGAAGACTTCATCTAGAATTACATTCTTCCCACAACTAAGTGCCTAGGTGATATGGGATTCCCCTCTGTATGCTGTGAATACCATTGGTGAGTAAAGAAACTGTCTTGGCCTTTTGATAAGGCAGAACTTAGGTAAACAGGGAAAACTAAACTGAATGCTGGGAGAAAGGAGGCAGAGTCAGGGAGAAGCCATGCAGCCCTGCCAAAGACACACACTGAAACTTTAGCCAGTAAGCCACAGCCATGTGGTGATACACAGATTAATAGAAATGGGTTAAATTAATATGTAAGAGTTAGCCAATAAGAAGCTAGAGCTAATGAGCCAAGCATTGATTTAATTAATAAAGTTTTGTGTGATTATGTCAGGGCTGAGCAGCCAGGAACCAACAAGCAGCCTCCAACAATACCTAGATTCCAGAGGGAACTGAAAAGCAGAACACCAGTAAATACAGTCAGGACAATATGTCTCCACTAAGGCTCAACAACTCTG
>NC_022009.1:95278176-95278683 GCF_000317375.1 Microtus ochrogaster | reverse complement strand
TTTTCATGTTGTTTTTCAGATTATTGGGTGAATTCTTGCCTTGGCGCCTGCCCATCTCCTCCTATTGATCCTATCTAATGGGTCTTTTAAAACCAAATCAGGTTTCCCTGCTGGCCAAGAGATCCGCTTCCAAAATGCCCTCGCTCTGTTTTCTGGTTCCTGCCACAGGCCAAGAACCCTTTCACCCCTCTGAAGGTTCTTCAGGACCAGGCTCCCCATTTGCCAGTGACCTCACCAACAAAGGCCTACCTCTTTGATTTAATTGTAGTGGGGCGATCTGCTCTTGTTATTGTGCACCCGTCCCGCAAACTTGTGTCTGCCGCTGCCCAGTCCCCGTAGCTTGCCTCTGTCGCCACGCTGGTCACCGCAGCGCCGGTCCCCCAAGGCCTATTCCTGATTGCCGCGCTTCTCCGCCGCGTGTTGCCCGGGCGGGCCTCTCCGCCGCGTGGTACAGATATTTCAGAAATGGAGTATAGACCTAATCAACGTATTCTCAAAAGAGGAAAG
>NC_022009.1:95268413-95276571 GCF_000317375.1 Microtus ochrogaster | reverse complement strand
AACACTCATCCATTGCTGGTGGGAGTACAAACTTGTACAATCACTATGAAAATCAATGTCATGGTTCATTTGGAAGATAGCAATCAAACTCCCTATAAATCCAGCTATATAACTCTATGCATATACACAAAGGATGCTTCATTTACCACAGAGACAGTTGTTCAACTCTGTTTATTGCTCTATTTATAACAGGCAGAAACTGGAAACAACTTAGATATCCCTCAACAGAAGAATGGATATAGAAGCCTTGTGGAGAAGAAGAAGAGGGAGAAGGAGAAGAAGTTCTCATGGAAATGGTTGGGACTTGGAAAAAAAACCATCCTGAGTTAGATATTCCAGTCCCAGAAAGACAAACATGGGATATATATTCTCCTGTGTGTGAATATTAGATGTTAAATCAATGATAACCAAGCTACAATTCATAGAACCTCAGGGGATATGTATAGAGTAAGGAATTCGGGGTGGGTGGGTGGCACAGATAAAGGCTCCCTAGGGAATGGAAATAGGATACTTTTCAATGGATAAAGGACTTGGAACAGATCAACTGGGGAGAAGAGGATAGAGAGAGAAAGATGAGGGAGAAAACACAGGAAGACACAGTTAAAATAAAAAGTCATTTGAGAAGCAATATGGAAACATAATAATGTAGGAGCTCTTAAAATATATACACCAGTGAAATCTCCAAATGATGGGAAAGGCAGAGCCCCAACTGGCTATCTCTTGTCACCAAAGAAAGCTTTCAATTACCAGTATTGGATTATAACTAATTGAGCTCTTATCCAAAATGGGAATCACTAACAACTCAGACTATTTTCAAGATCACAGGTTATTATTCTCCACAAACTGAAAACAGGACCCAGCTGCCAAAGATAACACTTACACAACTCACTGAATATGGAGATGTCAAGCTGAAGCTACTTAGAGCCTTCACCTCTACATTCCAGAGTCTTTGGTACAGGAATGTATTCTGCGTGTTAACCAAACAAGAAATAAACATAAGCACCAATGAAGCCACAAACCCTTTGATCTACAATGTTCCCCTGCCTTCATGAAGTGCTAACACAAGGGTGGAACAAAGTTTGTAGGAGTAGCCAACCACTATCAGAATTCACTAAAGGCCCTCGCCACAGAATGGAACCCATACCCAAAATGCTTGGATGACCAAGAACCTGAGACCAGACAGGAACCAGTGGTAAAATCAAATACCACTATTCTTATAAAACAACAACAACAAAAGTAACAATAAAAAAAAAAACTCCTAATGATTTTCTGCTATACTCATTGATCGGCACCTTGATCAACCATCATCAGAGACATTTCCCCCTGCAGCAGATGGGAACAAATTCAGTGACTCACAGCCTGATATTATGCAGGAAAAAAAAGGAAGCATCTCTGAGTACTTAATCCTAAACAGGGTGTCTCTATCAGATTCCTCTCCTAAGGGTTATGTAATGCTGCAGAAGAGAAAGCAGAAAGAGTGAAGGCTAAGAGGGGATGGAGGACACCAGAAAATAAGGCCCTCTAAATCATCCTCATCAACACTCATGTGGAAAAAGAGAGAGTGAGGTAGTATGCACAGGAGCTATGTGGGTCGGCCCCAAATGAGTCCCTAGAGATAAAAAGAGAAGTGAGCACACACCCCTATCCCTAACCCAGAGGCAATCTCAAAGGGATAATCACTTGCAAATGAAAAGTTAGTTTCTTCCTAGGGAATCTCAATGGAGTACAAACTACACGCATGTCCACCAGAAAATGGCAAACAAAATCTGAACTCAATGTATCTAAGTGGATTCCTTGTCTCATAACGTCATGTCAGGTGTCTTTCTATTTCTCTAATTTTACCTTATTATTTGCCATTTTTATTTTATTCATGTATTTTTTTCTTCTGACTTTTTGTCCTACAGGTCCTTGTGCATGTATTGTGGATTATTGTTTTTGTGAGATTATTGTATGTGTGAACAAATGGGTCTTTTTCTTATACCTTCCCTTGGATTCTTTTACTTCTGTCTATTTGGTCCAATTCCAATGGGTTAGTTTTTGTTTTATCTTACTATATTTAATTTGATTTAATTATAATTTTCTTATTATTCCTTATTTTATTCTTATCCCTGATTCAATATTTTATATAGGCTATTAATTATAATAGTCACGATGAATATAATGGCTATATTAATATACATTAATATTCACTATGTTGAAGAATTGGGCTCAACCTACATCATAGATGAATGAAGAATGTAAATTTGGTAAATATAGAATTAGAATACTGTTGAATTTATAGCTTATTATTATTCCTGCTTGTTTTCTAATAAGAGACAGAAGGAGGAGTTGATCCAGACGAGAGAGCAGATAGTAAAGAATTGAGAAGGGCAAAGGCTGAAGAAACCATAATGAAGATATATATGTGAAAAAGTCTAATTTCGATAAAAGGAAAAAAAAATTGCAGATAAAAGTAAACCAGGCACAGAAGTAAACCAGGCCCAGTCTATACAGGTCAATAAACTGCTGCACAGTTAGGAGCCATTCAGAATGAATACTGTGGAGCTTTACATTGGACTTCTTGTTTTCAATATCATCTATATTTTTTGTACTTATGAATTACCAAAAACAAAAACTCCATGAGAAAATTGGAACTAAATAAGCAATTACCTTGTTATATCCTTTCATAACTCAGGTCTATGACCTGCATGATCCTTCCTGATCCTCTGGTCTTTGTCTTCCCTGTTCTCCTTTCTTCATAGTGTATTGCATCCATATGTACATTTGCTTACATATTTGCACTTATTATTAGGTAGATTCTCCGATAAGGGAGAACATCTGATTTTTTTAATTTCTGGGATTGTAGGATCTCACTAATTTATATTCTAATTGGATCAATTTTCCCTAAAATTATTTCACTTTTTTTAGAGATGAGCAGTATTCTACTTTTTTATTTACAGAATTTACATTATCCATTCATCTATGATATACAAGTAGGTTGATCCTAATTCTTTGCTATAAGGAGTGGAGCAGGAATAAAAATATGACACAGTTATCTCTATGGCAGAAAATGCAGTTTTCTGGGTTAGTGCCCAGCAGTGAAATAGCTGAATCATATTTTCCCCTACTTTTAATTTTTTGAGAAATCTCCAAACTGATTTCTATACTAACAAAATTAATTTGTATCCCCACCAATAATGAATAAGGGTACCTTTCTATTTAAAATTCATTCGTTAGCTTTATTCATGATAGTCATTCTGACAGGGGTAAGGTGGTATTTCAAAGTAGTTTAAATGGCATTTCCCCAGTGAGTAGGGATATGAATAAATTTTAAGTCTACCAAAGGATTACTAGGAATTGGAAACTACTCTTCTTTCCTATTTTCCAGCCCCTTTGGACTTATACATTTTTGAGCAATTGAACAATTCTAAAGACATATGGATTCCTTTAAAACTGATATTAATTCAAATATGATTATTCTCAGACATGCAAACCCACTCTACTTACTAAATTACTGATGGCATTCCTCTTCCTGCTGTGCAGCAGGCAGTTCTGTATTAATAAAGAAAACTGATTTCTTGTTTGGGCCTGTATGTCAGGGGAGGAACACATGCTTCCCATGATGCTCTAGTACAATCTCTGTGCTGTCAAAAGAAAGAAAGAAATGAAAGAAAGAAGGAAGGAAGGAAGGAAGGAAGGAAGGAAGGAAGGGAAGAATGAAAATTAAAGGAAAAGGGGAGACAGGGAAGGAGAGAGGGAGAAGGAGGGAGAGAAATTGATTTGAGCGTTGGTAAATGGTTTATATGTTTGTCTTGTCTTTGAACATTCCTTTGAACTCATTGCAACTATATCTCCTGATTCCCTCACTCATTAGTGAATTAAAGAAAAATCTTTACTACCCACCTCAAAAAGAAAATGTCCTAAAACTTAAATTTTTTAAAGGATACAGATGGTTATTTTCTTTTTTTTTAAATATTTATTTATTTATTATGTATACAGAATGTCTGCGTGTATGCCTGCAGGCCAGAAGAGGGCACCAGATCTCATTACAGATGGTTGTGAGCCACCATGTGGTTGCTGGGAATTGAACTCAGAACCTTTGGAAGAGCAGGCAATGCTCTTAACCACTGAGCCATCTCTCCAGCCCCTGGTTATTTTCTAAGCATGAATAATAACTGTTCGTGAACTTGGTAGAGAAAAAAAAATGGTTTACAATCTTTAAGCTTTTATGTATAAGAGGCCACTATGTTCTAACAAGAATGACTTAAGGTGGAAGCTGAAAAATGCAAACCCATTTCCACCTTGTCTGCTCGTCAGAGACTGACAAGCATAGTTGCACATCATAACTCAAACTTAATTGTTTGGTCCTTTTGAAATTAAGATAGCTCCATGCATCCTGACAGGTGGTCAGGATATGCAAATGCTGATCTGCTCCTTCTTTTGTAACTATGAGGTCACCTGGGGAGAGACAGTCTTCAGGATCTGTATTCTAGAGCACCTTTTCTACCTAGGCAACAGAATGCTAATGATTTAGTGTCTCAGAGTGATAAAGCAATTGACTCTGTGAGTTATCCTTTGTATCATATTAATAACGTCTTTTGTTAACTTCTCTCCCACTTACATTGGGTATAAACGCTGTGGAAAATAAATGCAACAATTTCATGATTTCAGTAATCACTGGAATGCCCTCCTGGTATTATTCTGTTTTCCATTTTGTTATTTTTTTATGAGTCTTCATATTCTTTACTATATTTCTAAAATTTCCATGCCCCAGCCCTGGTAAGAAGTAGTTTTGTCAAGGTCCAATTTAGTTAAATGTGATGTATAGTTATTTTCTCTGGATGGAAACTTTTCTGGAAAGTGCTGGGAAGTTCCTTAGGTGCTCAAAACTCATAAGAAACATGCAAGACCAAGAGGTTCACAAAACCTTAAAGATTTACCAAGCAGTAGAAGTAGTAACCAATTTCAGCTGAGAGGAGATAGCTATGGAACTGCCTACAATTATACAGAAGACTCTGGTGAAGTAAATTCCAAGAGCCATCACCATACAAATGGGCTTGCCAATATGTACCTGGCTTTTGAACCACCAGTCTCCAAGGAAAGAATGCAAACTCATAGGATCATAAGCTGGGTCTGGAAAGAGGTATTTCTTTAGTTTACCGTTGTCTTTTCTACCTGGATGAATAGAAATCAACTCCCCAGGATAAGTATTTAGCAGCAGGCATTGCCTTTATTTGTTTACACGAGTCTAAATTGGCTCACTTTATTTAAATTTCTTGGCTAAGAAATGGCAATCTTAATATGTGTATATAATGGTTAAAATTTGTCATAGGCATGTAGTTTCTACATGATTGACACCGAAGCTTTCACTGTTGATTTTAATGAGTGCTTTGGATTAGATGTGTCAGAAGTAGCTTTTAATTAAACAAAGAAGAAAAAAATGGAGTCTATTGTTACTGAATGAGTTTTGTTAAAGTACCTAAAAATTTGATTTCTAAAGAGCTATCTGGAGACATAATTTAATAAGTATAGTTCCGAGACAAAGTAGAAAGAAACAGAATGGAAAATCATTTTCCCCTTACTGCTGTCTGCTATATTTGTTTGGATTTATTAGAAAGACCTGTGCACTTCTGTCAGCCCTTTTGGTATGCTGGTATACTTACTTTTCATTATAGAAGATGTATTTTTATTGCAAATTTGCAATAACATATCAACAAACTCATAACAGGGCCCCAGTTCTTTGCAGAGTGAAGCATTTGAACATCATGGAAGGGTTATCTGTTGTTCTTTTGGAAACTACAACTCCCATACTCCTCCTGGACTATGGATACCTGTGCGCACCCCAGACACCCTTGCGCTCCCCATTAAAAAGGCAGGGCCACACGAGGCTCTCTCTCTCGTTTGCCTTTCCTCATGTGTCCTGCACGTCCCTTCCCGCCCTTCTGTGTTTCCCTCCCCCATTAAAGTGGACCCACGTGGGAGCCGCCATGTCGTGTCTGTGTTTGTTCCGCCGTGTGTGTCTGTCCTGTGCCCTGTGTTTTAAGAAGAACAACCCCGTGTTTTTTAAGAAGAACAACAATTGGTGCCTTCTCGGGGACTTCCTGTCCCGGGCCTTCCACCTGAGGCCCGGCCTTCGGGCCTGTGGCGCGCCTCCCGGAGCGCCTCTTTCCCGGGAACGAAGTCTACGACCGGAGACCTGCCCACAGCCACCTGCCCACAGCCAACCGATTCGTGAGTTTACCCTCTGGTCTCTCCCCATCCCACCTAGGAAACGCCTGGTCAGCTTTCTCTAGCGCATTCTGGGTTGAGTTGTCTCCCCCCCCCTTTTTTCCTTGGTTGACCATAGCTCCGCCTGCAAGTTGGGGATTCGGTGTCCCCAACTTCCTGCCAGGAATTTGGTATTCCTGGCCCGCCAGGAATTCGGTGTTTCTGGCCTCTTCTGCCTTTTTTTCCTCCTTTCTCCTCTCTCTTTCACATGCGGGCTCGTCACGGGACGGGAACCTCTTCTCGGCTGAACGGTCAGCCCCAAAGGGCTTAATCTTCCCCTCCTAGCCAGGATATTCCCGCCGGTGGCTAGGCTCGGGACGGTTGCTTAATCTTCCCCTCCTAGCCGGGGGTTTCTTGTCGGTAGCTAGGCTCGGGTCGATTTTGCCAATAGCGCGGCTTCTCGGGGCTCAGGGACGCCTGGACTCGAGCCGCCCCTGCTCGTTTTTTGCAGGCAGATTTACTGATTAACCATGGGAACTAAAAATTCAAAGCCAATTTCTCCAAACTCCCCCCTCGGTCAACTTCTGAAATCTCCAAAGCCTCATGCTTTGATTCCCTCCAAATCCCGCTCCCTTGGCCCTCCAGAGCGCCTTTAAGCTCCACCCCCATCCGCCGTCTTTTCCCAAAATTCACCCTGCCCCTAACAAGCTCATGGGCCACAGCAAGCGCGTTGCAGGCCACAGCGAGCGTGTCGCGGCCACAGCGGAGACTGCCGCCAAGCCAGGAACCGACTGGCAGCTGGATTTTACTCATATGCCCACAGTCAGAAAAATTAAATATCTCTTGGTTTTGGTGGACACAATGTCTGGGTGGGTTGGAGCCTTCCCCACCTCTAACAAGAGAGCCCAAACAGTCTCTGATATTCTTCTCCGAGAGATCATTCCTAGGTTTGGACTTCCAACTTCTCTTCAGTCAGATAACGGTCCAGAGTTTACTTCTCAGATTTCTCAAAATCTGTCTAAAGCGCTTGGAATCCCCTGGAATTTTCACATACCGTACTATCCTCAGTCATCAGATAAGGTAGAATGAACTAACCGCTCTTTAAAGGAAGCTCTCGCCAAGATGTCACAAGAACTCCACCTCGACTGGCTGCCAAGCTTGAAGAAATTCCCCATTGGATTCACCTGTCACATCTCAAACCGTTTATCTCCACAGCTCAAGATAATCCTTCATACACGGTAACTCGGACGGGACCTTGTTCTCTTAAGACAATGGTCCCACCCGTCGCTGTGTTAACACACCTTCCCTTCTTTAAATTCATAAATAACCATCCAGCTGTCGTTACAGGTACCATCATCAAATGCGGAGTCAAGGGCTCAGGTGGTAAGCAGATTCTCAACAAAGTTCTTTGACATAACAGGCCAGCCACTGACTGCAGCAGTGGCCCCTGAAATGTTAAGGAATATACGGTTAAAATCTATTTCTTTTAAGACACCTTCTTTAAGCTCCAGGACCCCAGCCTGCCCCTCCTAAGCAGATAAAACACAAATGGATCGTTAACAGAATAAGTATCATTTAATTTTCTTATTATTCTTAACCCCAGATCTCCTAAAAACTTTCCCCACCCCCTATCCCCAAATTTCCTCTCAACTCTTCCAGACCTCCTCTCCCCTTCAATTTTTTTCCTTTTTCTACTAATGCTGCTTTTGCCTTTTAGCATTTTAACGGTGACCAAGCTGCTCAGAAAAAGCCAGACAAATGTGACTTCTTCAATCAACCATCTCAGGATGCCAGCAGATTGGAGAGAACCAACAGAAACCGACCATCTCGGAAGAACCACCAGGATACCGCCAAGATCATCGGATACACCCTGGACCCCTCAACGCCCAAAGCCAGCAGGAAGCATTCATGAAAGACAGGGCTACGCCCCTATTCCCTACCCTCTAAGGCCCCCCCAATTTTTTTAACAAAA
>NC_022009.1:95247926-95268192 GCF_000317375.1 Microtus ochrogaster | reverse complement strand
TTTTTTTAAGAAGAACATTATCCACATAGATCAAAGTGTGAACCTGACAGCATGTATTTTATTCTCAAGACCCAATTGGTAGAAGGAGAGAGCCTATAGCCATACAGTGTTCTTTGGCTATTTGGTTAAAAGCATCACCTCAGCTCCCTGGCGCCCCTTTATACAAAGAATCTGGATTGTCTAGTTGGGGGACTTCACCCCAGCACCCTGGCATCCATTTTTGGAACGTTGGGCAGAAAGTTCCATTTCAAAGCTCCCTCTGCTGGGAGTTGCCTCAACCCAAACTCTACCTCCAAGAAAGCCCACCAAAGAGTGACCCTTCCCCAGGTAAGGTCAAGACTGTTATGCCAAAATCCGTGGGTCCCCACATAAGCCAACAAAGAAGACCAAGTTCCATATGTAAAAGCAAAGAACCTTTATTTTAATCAAGTTTGCAACCTCGGTCTCTCAGCATGTCCAATGTATTAGAATAACTGGAAAGCCCCAAGCTCAATTAGAATTGGGTTTTTATAGTAGTAAAGGTGGGGGTGAGGGGTCTCTGAGGTTCAGGACCCCTGATTGGCTGATATTAGTTTAGGGGTGTCCTGGTGAAGTGCTGGCAGATGTTTCTATTTATAGGCTTGGAATGCCAGGGATTTCCTTTGAATGGTTTGCTCTTGGGTGTGTGTCTGGTAATCTCGGCCTGCTAGGCATTGTCTCAGAGTAAAATATTGAGACTCTAGACTCCATTTAAATGTATTGATGGCCAGAGTCCCAGGTGATAATGTTTGGAAGAAAAAAAACAAAAAACAAAAAACTTCCTTTGGATGACCTGCCCAGACTTAGCTTATCACTGCCAGCTCTCACAAAGACCACTACCACAGCCTATTTAAACCGCATCCCCAGAGAATGAACACATGATCTCCCGTTTTGTTTTGTTTTTTTGTGGTCTTTTGGTTCTCTGTTCCACTCTCTATGTTTCCCAAGGGGCCATCCAGGAATGCTGGCAGTCATTAAACATGGGAGTCTTTTAATTCAGTCTGATTTGGTCTGATTGGGATTGTTTGTGTTGTTGGAGAGGTTTGTCGGCTAAGCAAAAATACTTAACATTGACTTCCACATACCTTGCCACCTTCATAATCCACTAAAACAAAATAAATAAATAAAATGTGATAAAAAATTAGGTGTACCATAATCTAATGTTGACATTGTGTACATTGATTTATATCAGTTACCTGATTTATGTACTCAAGTGAAGAAGAAATTACTTTCTTATGGCTCTATTTATTTCTAAATTCTTAAAGAAAGGTTTTTTGTGACAATTTACTTTTCTAGTAGGCAGCATATTCATTTTTCATTCATTCCTTTGCTTGACACACAGCTTGATTATCTATTTCAAGGTAACGATTTTGCAAGATATCCTTGATAATAACCAGGTAATGGAATACCTCAGTTTTGATTTCATTGACTTGGTAACTGTGTTAACACTGACAAAATTCAAGAAATGTAAGAGAGAAATCATTAAATCTGAAACCGTTGCTAGATGTGGTTATCCCAGCTTTCAAAGGCCAAGGAAATTGGCTATGTCATGTCTGCAAGAACAAAATAAGGGGATGGGGATTTTATGCCAATGATAGATATCGAGATAAATAAAACTTAGCTTTGTATCACAAAATAAAAACAAAGTAAAAAAGGAAGACATCATTGCTTTTGTTTGTTTGCTGGTTAAAGTATAAAATTTGCACTAGTTAAATTGATTGGGAAGGTTAAGAAACTTTTTTTCTTGAGTTTGTTGCATAAAATTTTATTTATCAAGTTAATTATGGGTTTCCTTTCTTTGTCACTTTAAATGTTTCCAATTTTGAGTGAGTCTAAAACTTTTGAATAAAACCTTAATGTTTTTCCAAACATTTAAAATAATTTATTATTAACGGTTTGTATACTTATGTGAGAAACTTTTATTTTTTTTTTAGAATCATTTCATTTTCTCTCATCCCTTTCACTCTCTTACTGGGATTCTTCTCAAAAAGTCAGCTCTTATTTCAATGCCTTTTTTTATGTGTTTGATTAAAATTTCTTGCCTAAGTCTGTACTGGAGCAAGAACAACTTATCAGTAGCCATAACACTGAAGAAAATGGCACTCTTTCTTCCAACTATAAGTAACTGCCTGTAAGTCCTTGCGGAGGGATGTTTCCACTCTCTCTTAGTCTCAGGTTTGATGATGCTTTGTCATGACTTTCTTGTGACTTTCTTTGAATGAAGTCTTAACAGCATACAAAGAGTCAGTTTTTGTTAAACTGTTTTTGTCATTTGAGCCATTATGCTTTTCTCCTAATTTGTTTCTTTTCTCCAAGTTCCTTCTCTTTGTCGTCTGCTTCAATCTTGTCTGGTCATTTCTTCTCAAACAGTCCCTTTTTTTTCTGTTTTCATGTCGCTTTTTCTTTGTTTGTCTTCCCCTTAAGATCTCTTCCTTCTTTTTCATAACCCTTTCTAGTTTCATAATGTACACCACACACACACACAAACACACACCACTGCAACAACTTTATACTCATTTTGGTTGCTGCTTTATTTATAATAGCTAGGAAAAAGCATAAGCCTGGATGTTGATAAACAGATGAGAGGTAAATAAAAACATTATACGCACAGAATTTTACTTATTAGTAAAGAAAGAGGAAATCAATAGCTGGAGAGAAGGCTCAGTGAGTAAAGGTACTTGCAGCCAGACCTGAGAAGATGAGTTCAAACCCTAAGACTCACATGTTAGAAGGAAAAAATTGCTACCACAAGTTGACCTCTGTCCTTCAATGAACACTGTGGCATGTGCACCGTGCACACCCTCACATAAAATAAACAAATATAATAATAATTTTTTTAAAAAAATCAATCATGACATTTGCACAGAGATGAATAGAACTGGAAAAATTAGCCAGTCTCAGAATGACAAATATTACACATTATCTCTTACATTTGGAGCCCATATTTAAAAGTGTGTGTATGTGAGGGTGTGCTCATGAAACCAAGAATACTGATGCTCTACAACAATGGTATTTTCCCATTTGATTGTCTGATGTACTCTGCCACCTCATTTTTATTTGATTTGTCACTATCAGAGTCTCATGTCAGAAAAGAAATTGAGTCTATTTAGACTTAGGGATTTTTTGAACTTTAATTAGGTCCATAATGTTTAGTACAATTGTTCAAATTTGCAAAGTAATGCCTGTATATAGAGTGAATTCATACAAACTAAATTAACTCCTTTGATAGAACTTGGTTACTGGAATCCTAAGTAGAGGGAGATACAGGGATGGAATAACCAGATTTGACCATGACATAAAATGTGCTTCCATAGTGACTTGTGCAGAGAAAATAATTTAATATGTTCTCCACCTCTTACTGGGAGACTTCATAAACCTTGGTATTGAATAAAACCTCTTGCTACAACTGTAGGAGTCAAGGACACTAGAAAGTCACAGTGCTTGATTGTACAGGGTATATCTACAGAAAATCAGTAAATCTCTGTGGATTCCTAAATACATCAAATTTATATTTTCTATTTCATATACTTTTAGACTTATGATTTTCTACCTACTTTTTAGCTAAGGTGAGATATGGAAATGCTATTACTAACATTTGTGGGATTTATCTGGTTTGATTTCTATTTTCACTTTTTGAGAATATCATCCTTTATAGCTATGAAAGTTTCCCTAATAAAATAATACAAAATCATAAACATTTACAGTCTCAGAATTTTTTTCTAAATTAGATCCCCAAACATGGTCTAAATGCAGAAGCACAGATAAAATAGTGCCATGGATGTATGAACTTAATTCACATAATTCAAATACCAATTATCTCTGTCATACCAGAAGAGAAAAGCAGGCAGCTCTGCATTGCTCTCACTTTCTTAGACTTTGCCTTTGCTCATGGTCTTGCTTTATTTGCCTGTTGATGTGATAAAAAATATTCTGACAACAGCAACTGAAGAGATAAAGAGCTTAGTTCTTTACTAAAAAGCTACTAGTGCATAGTTCATGTATATTCCATTGCTAATGTTCTCTATAATATTAAAGTTTTTTCTCTAGATGATCTCCATAATATATTGATTACCACAAACAGTTTTACAGAAACTTGGAATAACCATATTTAAAAATCTCTTCTTGGAGGACTTAGTTTCAAATTTCTATTTCATATATTCAACTTCGTGTTCTTATAGCAGCCATGAAACTAGAAAAAGGACACTGTATGGTGCCTGCCATAAAGGAGAGGGATATTAAATATAAAAGAAGAACCAGAAAGTACTAGAGGTGGAAAAGGTTAAGTAAGTATGAGAGATATAAAATAAGGGAGATGAAGGAGAGGCATGGTTAACCAAAATGGAACAGAGTAAGAAAAAAAAATCTTAAAACTTGTCATCTTTCTACCAATTTAATTTTTTTTTTGTGTGTGTGTGTGTGTGTGTGTGTGTGTGTGTGTTTAGAAAATACCTGGTAATACTAGAAAATCTGTTCCCAAGAAAATATAGGTATTAAAAAAATCTCAGTGCCATGTGTGGGATATCTTCTTACAAGTCTCAGATATCCTCCAAAATAATACAGATTTTTTCCCCTTACTTTTGGTTGCCCACTATAACAAGATGAGAGGATTCTACTACTGAAGACAACAAATGATTTGGTTGCAAAATGGAGAGAAATCAATTTTGAATTTAACTGGAAATTTCCGTCATGTCAGCTAGCTTTCATAGTCCCAGAAAGTTCTATGTGGACTACCAGGGAAGAAAAATTACAAATGCATGCAATAACAATTAGTGAAAGCAGAAGTCATGAATTTGAAGGAGAACATGGAGGTGTATATGGAAGAATTTGTGGGAGGAGAAAAAGAAAGGGATAAATGTTATAATCATAATATAATAACAAAAAATTAACAGTTAAGTTTAAAGTTACATTTTTTTGTAAGAAAAAAACAAGTAAAATTTTAAAATAGAGAAGGAAAAACAGCTGTTAAAACAACCTGGCCAAGGTAACTTGAGAAATAAAAGTGTTTAATTTGGCCTATTTTTCCAGAAGCTTAGAGTCCATGATGGCAGAGCAAAAGATTACCTGAGCATTTCACATCTTGTTCTACAACCAGAGGGCAGAGCGAGTGAGTGCCTGGGAATAGAATGAGGCTTTTAAAACCTCAAAGCCCAACCCCAGCACCACACCTCCTTGAACACACCTTCCTATTTCTTCCCAAACAATTCCACCAACTGCAGACCGAGTACTCAAAACTATGAGCCTATGAGGGCCATTCTCATTCAAATCATGCCCTTACTGAAGAATGGGCAGAAAGAAGTTCAGAGCTGCAAGACAGGAAAAAGAGCTGTGAGATCTTTTCCAGGCAAGACTCAGCAATTGTAATCATGAACTTGTTGGCAAAGGCTACTTGTTCATTCCCAGATACCCAGACCCCAAATAATCATACAGAAACCACATTAATTACAATATTGTTTGGTCAATGGCTTAAGCATATTTCTAGCTAGTTTTTCCATCTTAAATTAACCCATTTCTATTTAATCTGTGTATTGCCATGTGGCTGTGGCTTAGCAGTAAGGTTCCATCCGACATTTTGACATCTGTCTCTTGCCGTGGCAACATGGCTTCTCCTTGACTCCACCTACTCTCCAGCCTGGCTATATTCTGTTAAGCCATTGGCCAAAAGCAGCTTCTTTATTAAACAATGGCAATAAAACATTCCCAGTATACAGAGA
Organism: Microtus ochrogaster; assembly: GCF_000317375.1. NCBI lineage: Eukaryota > Metazoa > Chordata > Mammalia > Rodentia > Cricetidae > Microtus > Microtus ochrogaster. The sequence continues at coordinate 95,262,463 of NC_022009.1, read as the reverse complement.
GAGATTCCATATTATGAACTCCTTGCATACCTGCATTGAAGTGTATAAGACAGGATCAGTCAACAGTTAGGTGTAGATGATGGCTTCAGGATGCCATATCCCTCATCGCTGAGCTATGTGCCACTGGTAAATTTGGGGAATGGAGAATCATTGTGTTCAATTAATTCCTATTGGTTCTGGGTTGAAAGACATGAATCACCATGTGAAAATAATTTCTTAAGTAACAGTTCTGCATGTGTCACCAGTTTCTTTTTAGACTCAAAGCTATCTAATATGAAAATAGATGGTTAATCCTCAAAATTCTCTTGTGATTATTTTTGCATATCTGAAGGTATGCAGTTATGACTGAAAGAAGAAACCAATTTAATGATTTTTAGGATGGTTCTAACTCTGCAGGACATTGATTCAATTTAACCTTTAGATATTAATTCCTCAGCATGATATGATAGCTACTTCTAAAAGTCTAAGTAACTACATGAAAAGAAGCATGTGGAGATTTGAGATGCTTTTACTTTTCATAGTTAAACCTGTGATTTAATTTGCCTCCAAATATTCCCTCCAATAGTACTTCGAATACAGTGGGCATCGTGAAGTTTGAGGAAATGAAGAAAACACACTTGATGAATTAAAATCTCTGTCTTCATAAACTAGTGAATGTCATAGTTAATTCATGAGAGAATATTCTAGAAAATAAACTAAATATAAAGTGTTGCATACTGTTCTTGAAATAAGGAATGCAAAGATATTTAATTCAAATGGTGCCTTATTTTAATTTCATATTTTTGAAGATGTTTCTTGGAAACAGATGAATGACTTTATGCTTTTGAGGACTTAGTCCAAGCTGCCATATTATTCAAAGTCCAAAGAAAATTGTCCTTGAGCACTGTTCAATATAACCCTAATCTGCAAGCATTTAAGAGGCCCTGAGGATGTAAAGTTCAGATAGTAAGAGTGTCTAGATTACAGATGCCATTGCTTTAACTTTTGTCTTGAAAAACAAAGTCTATGCTTTAAAAATGATTGTCAAATTATTTTTAAAAGCTTAGTAGACTTGGTTTTATGTCTACTATAGTGTTTTAAAACAAGAGCATAGCAAAAATGATAAAATACAAGATAGTATCATGAATGTTTTATGATTCTTCTAGATGTAAAATTACAATAAAATCTTTTTAAACGGTAGAAATATTGTCATAGACAAAGACAACATATATTTTTGTGTTTTAGCTGGTCTCCAAGAAAATTCTGAAAATCTGAATATTTCTAACTTTTTAATCCAGATATTTTATTTAAAATAATTACTAAAGTTTCATTTAACAGAACAAGTTTTCTTACTCACATTTCCATGTGATGTAGACAGAGACGTGTCTGATGTAATGAAGGATTAAAGAACAACTTTAAAGATATTGGCGGAAAGGGTGCTTTAAGCTATATAGAGCTCAGTTACTCTAGTGTGCACATCCAAAAGCAACCTATAAGTGTGTCTTGTGTGTTTTCCTCACAGAGAAATGTCTGTTATAATAAGAACTATGTATAAATTATTTTTAATGATAAAGAAGACCCACTTTAAAAATGGAAAGATAGAATTCTAGTGTTCTACTAGTTTTTTATATTTTTTAATTTTATAATTCTTTTGGCTTTATTTTATAAAAATATGTAGATAACAAAGTTTACTGATTGACTGATTAAAGATTCACTGATTCTTTTTCTATTGAATAAGTGGTTTTATGGATGTATGTATTGGACTATGTGCATGGCTGGTGTCCCCCCAAAACCCGAAAAAAAGTATTAGATCTCCCAGAATTGGAGTTAGATGGATGTTAGTTACCATGTAAGTGATAACTAATGAACTAGGTCTTTTGCACAAACATCAAGTTCTTTTAACCACAGAGCCATTTCTCCAGCACTAAAGTCATTTGTTTTAGCTAAAAAGAGAATTTTAGTTAAAAATCTCAGACAATTTTGTAAATGTAATACATTGAAAGGTTTTTTAAAATACATATTTTTAAATATTTTTTTATTTTAAAAAAGAAGTAGTCATGAATTTTGAGAAGACATGGAGAGATGTGGAAGGTCTTGGGGAAAGAGGGAGATGTGAAAAATGATGGAACTATATTATCCATGCAAGAAATTCTCAAAAAAAGTTAAAAAATACACAAAATTAAAACATTCACCTGATACCTTACATCCTTGGAACTCACTTCCTTTCTCAGCTGGAAAACAAGAGGCATGATAAAAAGAAATATAATTGCTTTTAATGAAGAATGAATGAGTATGGAGATAAATTTCTTCAACAGAAATTGGTATCATGGAGTCTGATTCTTCTTGCTCTGGGCAATGGTACAGCTTTAATTTGGTTCATAGGAAGAAAATCCAAGCCAAGAAAATCAGATCCAAACCCTGTTGGGGAAATGTAATTAAAACAAAGCTTATCCCCTACTCATTGCCTCTACACAGGACACAGAAGAAAGAAAACTCTTAATGACTATGCATTACATCAGAATGAACATCATCACTTGTTGGGATGAGGAGAGCAGGCCTGCTTTTCGTCCCTCCCGCCTCCCGCATGGCTAGCTTAACACCCAAAATAACAACACAGAAATTGTATTTATTTAAACACTGCCTGGCCCATTATCTCCAGTCCCTTATTGGCTAACTCTCACATATTGATCTAACCCATTTCTAATATCTGTATTGCCACTTGACTGTGGCTTACCGGCATGAGTGTAACCACCATCCGTCTTGGGTAGGAGAAGCATGGTGTCAGCCCAACTCTGCTTTATTTCTCCCACAATTCTGTTCTGTCTTCCCTGCCTGCCTATGCTCTGACCTATTAGGCCAAGCAGTTTTCTTTATTAATTAAACAATGAAAGCAACAGATAGATAGAAGACCTTCCTACATCACTCACTGTCTCTGTAGGTTTCCCAGTCATGATCATCATGATCTTGACCCTCCCCACCTTGCTCATATGATCCCTCCTGCTCTCTTTAATAGGACCCCTGGAGTATTTAAGCCAAGTGCTTAGCTGTGGATCTTTGCATCTGATTCTTTAAGTTACTGGGTGGAAATTCTACAATGGCAATTAGGGTAGTCACCAATCTGATTACAGGAGAAGGCCAGTTCAGCCACCTTCTCCACTATCACTAGGAGTCTTAGTTGGGGTCATCCTTGTTGCTTCCTTGGAGTTCCTGGCACCAGGTTTGTCCCTAATCCCAAATTGACTCCATTTATCAAGGAATCACTTTTATTGCTCTCCCTCTGTCCCTCCCCCAACTTGGTCATCCTGATACCTCATGTTCACATTTCTTTCCTTCTCCCTGAAATCCCCAGTTTGCCCAGAATGGTCTTATCTGTTTTCCTTTTGCAGGGCAATCCATGCATCCCTCTTAGAGAGCTCCTGTTACCTAGGGTTGGGACTGCAGCTTTGTTATCTTTGCTTTGCACCTAGTATCCCTTTATGAATGAGTACATGCCATATTTGTCTTTCTGGCTCTCAGCTTGATATTCCATGCTTTGTTAACTCCTCGTGGGAGGCCTTACCCTTTCTGAGAACTGGATAGGGGTGCAGAAAGTAGTAGAGGAAAGGAATGGGAGAAGAGGAGGGAGAGGAAACTGGTTGGTATACAAAATAACTTAAAAGATTTAATAAAAAAAGAAAAAAAAGAATTAGTCCTCAAATAAGAGAACTTGAAAGCTCTACTTGGAACACATGGGTGCAATTCCTATCATCACTTAGCTATTCGAATGACCACTTGAGTTAGTTGAACATCCTTGTCAAAACATCAGCAAGAACAAGTTTAACATCTTCAGATATTAGAAAGTTTCATGAGAGGGAATATGATGACTTCCAGGGAAATTATGTTCACTGGGTGTACTATCTCCTTTGGTATTCATGTTTCAAAGAACTGCTTCCAAGTTCTTGAGGAAAAAAAATTATTTAGAGAAAGTATTTCCATAAACTATATTTTGATCTAATTTTTTTCCCTCCCAGATCTTTCAAATCTCCATCCCCACTTAACTTCACTTTGATGGTCTCTCTCAAAAACAAGAAAATCAAGAAAACAAAAAAAAAACAAAACAAAACAGAAAAGCCCAAATAAATATCAGCAAAATGCATGCACACAAACTCACAATGTGCGCGCGTGTGTGCACACACACACACACACACACACACAATGAAACATGGGACCTGCTCTGTACTGATGTTGATATATCCAAGATCTCTCAATTAAATAAAACTTATTTCCCCCTTCCCAATAAGAATTAATTTGAATAAGTCTTCTGTATGAGGTGGGAGTTTTGCTAATTCTTCCCTTCTTCGTGTTGGGTTTGTGTCTAGCATAACTTGGTTGGGTAGGTCTTATGCATGCTGTGAGTTCTTATGGATTCCTAGGTATATCATCACAATTGTGTATGGGAGATGCTGTCACATCGAAGTCACCCACTATTTCATCGTCTCCCAATATTTCTCCTTCCTCTTCTGCACAGATCCCCAAACTTTAGCAGGGAGGGCTTAATAAAGACATATCATTTATGGCTCACTGTTTGCATATTGTACAGGTGAATATCTCTGTTTTACTTACCAACCACTGCAAGAAAGTTCTCTGATGAGACATGAACAATATACTGACCTATAGGTACAGTATTATGTCACTGGGAGACCTTTGATTGCCATGTTCCTTATGGATAATAGCGGTGGAAGTTTCCCCTAGGGTCTGTACCCTGTCTAATTTCAGGTTCTTGGACATTTTAACGGTGTTAGGTATGGGCTGCATCCCTTGATGTGAGCCTAAAATTAAAATTAAATCAAAAAGTGGTTGGTGGGCCCCATTCTACTTGTGCCACTAATACACCAATGTGTCATTCAAGTAGATTAGAGTTGTAGGCTACAGGTTTTGAAACTGGTTGATAATAGATTACTACTTTTCTCCTCTGGTAGCATGCACAGTATTTTCCAGAAATATGAAATTAATAATGTCCCAATTACACATTTTATGACACCTAGTGAAACTATTGCCAGGAATGGGTTAAATAATGTTGCATGGTTGACCAAAGGGTTCTCATAAACATCCTCCCCCAAACATTGTAGGCTGTTTCCAAGTCTGTCCTTTTCCCTTCACAACCTGAAGGTGAAGCCCTGTTGCTAAAGACTTATTTATATCATCACACTTGGAGCTAGTGCTCAAGTAGAAGCTTCACCACAAGTCCCTAAAGCACCAATGTAGTAAAAGTTCATCTTACAGATATCTACTTTTTTCCACAAAATGATTTGAGCACATTTTAAAAGGGTAAACATATAATTGCAGTTTTCTATAATAAAATATTCTGACACAGTGAAAGGGAGAAAATTTTCTCCTAGTTTTAATGGAGAAAATGAAGCTTCATGTTTTAGAGTGCTTACCTTTACAACAAAGAACTGAGAAATAGCTAAAATCTATCATTTAAAAGAACTATTGATATTAAATACAGAATCAGTATTCCATAATGATGTTATTTTGTTATTTTATTACCAAATACATATATAAATTTAAATTTATTTCTATCAGGGATTCTGTGTTTGCTTTTAAACAGTACCAAAACTATACTTTCTTCCACCAGGTATTTAAATACAAAGCTAAAGATCATTTCTGATTTATGGATTTTTTTCATGACTATATTAAAGAAGACTTTTCCAAAGGAGCTATTACAAGAAAACACCTCTTTTAATTTCAAGGTTCTGAAATCTGAACTGTTTGAATTTTTTGCATTTTTGAGTGACATAAATCATTTCCAAGGACCTCAGAATGAGTAGGGTCCCAGAACTTGCATCCATCTTGCTGCTATTTGGAGATGGTGAACAAACTGAAGTGAGAGATGTCTTGCAAATGCTCGCCAAGAAGAAGTATATATAAACACACACATAAAAAGTCTTTCAAACATGTTTATAAGGTATGTGCACTCATCTGACAGATAAAACAGTAGTGGGGATTATTGAATAGATGACATTAGTCTTAGTTCTTACTTCTTAGTGCAGTGGTTCTCAACCTTCCCAATGCTGCAGCCTTTAATACAGTTCCTTGTGTAGTATTTACCCCCAACAATGTAATTATTCTTACTGCTGCTTCATAACTGCAGTTCTTCTACTGTTATGAATCATAGTGTCAATATCAGATAGGCAGGACAGCTGATGTAATCCTCATTTGAAAGGCTGAGACCCAGAGGTTGAGAACTACTGTTTTACTGGAATGACCAGCATCTTCTTATTTTACCTCACAGCCCTTTGATAGACTCTCAGTTCTATCGTTTCTTTATCTTTGACACTCACACCCTAAAAAGAAGATACAAGATTAGACTTCAATAAACTTAAAATATTGCATAAAACCAAATCTTTTTATTTCCCTTCTAGAATGGCTCAAAATTTTATCAGAATATTCAGGGTCTAGGAGACAAAAATTCCAACCAGGGTTTCTCTCTAGACTCCATAATTATTTCAAAATTAATTTATTCTCTCATATATTATATCTTGACCATAGTTTCCCCTCCTTCCTCTCATTCCAGTTCTCCTACATCTCCCCCTTCCTAAGATCTTTTCCTCTGTTTTCCTTCATAAAAGGGCAGCCCTCCCAGGAATAACAACCAAACATGGTATATCAAGTTGCAATAAGACTAAGCACATCCCCTCATATTAATTCCTTGAGTTTTGTAACCCACAATGTATCCACTTAGAGCATACACAAACTGCCTGACATGCTTTAAGTTTGCAGACTTATTTGATATTACAGCATACACATTACATGCAACATAGATGTTCTATGTTTACGTAAACAATGTCAAAAATAGCAAAGGTCATTTATCTGGCAGGAAAGCATGGAAAAGATGGAAGAAAAGAAAACATAACAGGATGATTTTCAATGTAGCTCATTCCCCTGGACTCTATAATAAATCAGTGCCAAAGGGCCATTGCTGGCTGCAATGCTTAAGGGAGATGCTAGTAGAGATTGTTCAAAGTACTGGAGCTTGAGAACCTCTCTAAGTTCCCTGGTTATTGATGGTATAGTTTGTAACATTATTTTTATTCAACCCTGACCACTGGAAAATTAAAACAACTTTGATCACTTAGGAAATTATAGGCATGGCTTTTCATTGGTAACTATCAATTATTCAAAGAATAGTCTAAAAGGGCTCTTGGAATTCTTTTGGGGGGGTTACAGTAATTTAGGCAGCAAATGTGAACGATCTCAAGATTTTCAATCCATAGGGTATAAAAATCCAGTATAACACAGTCACATTGCCATCTACTGACAGCTTTTTATAAAAGACCCAACATTTTATTAGTCTATCTGACTGTGCACTTAAGGGTCTGTCACTTGACACATGACAGCACAGAAGTGGGGTGCAAGGCATGTCTCTCCTTCATCACATCGACTCAAAATAGTCTCGGCACTCGTAGAAGCCAATCCAAGCTATTCAGTGTTGCACTTTTATATACTGCAATTAGGCACATTTATTAACTACATTACGATATAGTATTTCCTAGCTGGTAAAACTGTGACTGCAGAGGGTTGGCTAATAAATCTGCCCTGCGTGTCCAGCACACAGAGACTTGCTAAAAGGATTTTCATAATAACAGCATTTCTCTCACAGCACTTTTGATAATACCAATCACTATATCACGGCAGTTGTTATTACATTATGTGAAAAATGGGATTTCTGTTGAAGGCATGCGTTCTACCCCCAAACACAAAGGCACCACTGTAGCTGAAGCACCTGTGTGTAAACCATTTTCACTCTCATCTTTTTCTCTGGAATGTCTTCTGTAGTAATAGGAGTGGCGAGCTCCATCCCCAGCACCCAGCCGCCAGCACGGCTAGCTTTACCAGAAATAATTACACCAAAACTGTATTCTTTTAAACACTGCTTGGCCCATTTCTATCTAGCCTCTTCTAGGCTAGCTCTTGCACCTGGACTAGCCCATTTCTAATAATCTATGTAGCCCAAGAGCTGGCTTACCAGGAGTGATCTTAACCTGCATCTGCCTGGAGTGGGAGAATCATGGCGACTCCCTAACTCAGCTTCTTTCTCCCAGCATTCTGTTCTGTTTACTCCACAGACCTATGTTTTAACCTATGAGGGCCAAGCAGTTTCTTTATTGCTTAACCAATGAAATCAACAGATTGATATATGACACTCCCACATCAGTCTTCTGTTCATCTTCCTGGGATAACATGATGAAAATAGCTTGCCCTAGTTTAAATGGATCAAGAACGCACATCAGCAATGCCAATAAACAACGAGTTCTAAGGGACAGCATCCTGATAACCATGACTGTGATCTGTAGCGAATGGGTATCAAGACATTCCAGGGACATTGATCATCAATTTGTGCAGTCATTACCATCCTGATTCCAGCTTACTGCCACAGAACCACCTTTCACATTTTTTTCCCTTTTCTAAGAGGAGTTTTTCTTCCAGGTAACATTTAGCTTTATGTGTTATCTTCCCCAAGAGAATGCTCATGAGTATTTATGCCTGTTTTCAAGACAACTACATCCAGCATATAGTTTAATATCAGTAAATAAGAAGCAAGGAGACACATACAAACTTTGTGGCTCAAGTCATAAGACTCGCTTGCAGTATAATATACACACAAAAGGCCTGGATGCAAACTCTGTATAACAGTAACTGAGTAACCCCGAATGTTATATTTTTCCAAAGAAAATGGGTATTTTTCACTTTGTAATTGACATAAAAGAGCTTCAGCATATTTAAAATCTTTTCAGGTGTCTGAAATTAGTCTATTGTTTTGTTTAGAGTCAACCACTGATGGTAAACTCACAGTACTGAAGATTTTAGAGAAGTACACTCAGCAATGAGGGCACACTATCCTAAGCTTGTCCAAACTGTCTCTGTTCAGGTTTATTACGAACCACAGTGAATGAAAGGCTTTCCTAAATGGAGATCAGAGGAGGAAGGGCACTCTCTTATCAGAATGCCAATGGATTTTGAAAGAGGAATCATGTAAGAGTAGATGAAAGGCCAAGATTTTGGTACCTTTCCGCTAGATCTAAAGCACTTTTAAAGACTCTTGCTTATTTCAAGAGTAGAAGATAGAAAACCAGAGCATAATAAACATTCAAAGTAGCAATGAACACACATTTTTCATTCTTAAAAGCAGAAGCTGCATCTGAATGGGTGTGTGCTAAGGAGGAATATTAAGCTAATGCCTAATAAACTAATACTGATTTGGTGTAGAGTGGGATATCCAACAAGACAAGACAGACAAGAAAACTAAAGGTCAATGGGGAGTCAAACGAGACTTTACTCTGGAATCTAGATGAAGTCTTTTTCAAGGTGTGAGTCAAAATTCTAGTAGAATTAACAAATTAACAAATCAGCCTACAGAAAGATAGGAATACATTTGTATATAGGTTTCAAGTATCAATGTTAAAATAACCAGGAAACATATTTAAGGCATAGCATGTGATCAATTAAGGATTTTCTTCTTTCCTGCCTCGAACTCCTCTAATTTTCAAGAACCCATAAAGCAAAAGTATGTCTTAACCTCCATGCACATGCCTTGTTACCCTGACTTTATTATATCAGAGGTAATCCTACCCAAATCACCTCCAAAACCACTCTAAGTTCTCATTTATCTAAGAGATAGAAAGCAGGAAGGGGGTATTGACAGAACCCTATAAACAATACAATTTAGAAACCACCAACACTGTGCATCTGGCTTCTGCAGAGATGAGCATGAGTCTGTAAGCACACACCCATGCTTACCTGTGTTTATTCCCTGTGTGTGTCTCTTTCTATTAACCCTCATGCTTCAACCTATTATAAAAGCTCGAAGTAAACACCAAGTCTGCTTTGTACTGTTTTCTCTTGAAAATATTTTCTACAGTGGAGTCAAGAACGCTGGCTTGACCTGAATAGAGGTCTCAAACACAATTTCTCAGGCTGCTGTAGACAGTACCAGAAAGGAGTGCTTCTTTCCCTCACCCCGGCTGCTACCAAGAGTATGGCTTATGTGGAAATAATGAAAGATAATGAAACATCAGGGTTTGAATGACTTCATGGCCACAAAAAAGATGTCAGAAATTGGAGTTGGTAATTCTATAAAGGAAAATCACCAGTACAGGCAAATAGATGAAGAAGGCACAGGAAACTGTCTGTGAACCGCAGGCAATGAGTACTTCATCAAGAAAGAAAACATTTTATTTGCCTTCTAGTATTAATAAAAAATCTCAGACATCAGAAGCTATGTATTTACTTATTGTTTTCTGGTAAAGAGGTGAATGACATGCATTAGACCAGGTAACCTGCAGGATGTCGTTTCGACTGTTCTGCCAGTTATGCACTTAGCCTTTTGTTTACGATTGTGTGCTCACATGTGCATGTACGTGTGTATAAAGGGTATGTGGGAACACAAAGTCGATATTGGAATTCCTCTTTTATCGCCCTCCACATTATTTTATAAATGGGTCTTCCACTGGAACTAGAACTCACTTATTACTTGTTGGACTGTCTGGCCAACAACACCAGAGATTCTTTTGCAATTAATGACCTAGATCTGGGTTTACAGGCATGCATCACAATGTTTGGCTCTTTCAGATGGATTCAAGAGATTGAACATAAGTTCTCATGGGCCATGGAAAACTCTGCTCTATGAGCTACCTCCCAACACCTTACATTCAACTGTTTTGTTTTAAGGACTTTTATATACCCATCTTTTGAAATGGTCTTTCAAAGACCTTTACCATGTTTTTGCCTTTGTCATTAATACGTCAATGCATCATTGACAAATTCTATTCTATATTTGCATGCTGGTAAATTTAACCTGTAAGAACAAATTGTATGTTATAGATATAGATTCATGACTATAAGACCCTTAAATACTTTCTTGAAAGCCACTATGCAGAAGATCTCTGCCCTTGGCCTGAGACGACAAATACTTGTCTATTTTTATGACATGGGTAGGGCAAATTAAGTAAAGGTATTAATTCTCAACTTCCTACTCTGAAAATGGAAGTGAAAATTGTACTATCTATATAAGATTGTAACAACTGCAAGTATTCTACAGAGAACACAGAACAGAAAATGTGTGTGATGAAACAAAAAAAAAATGGAGTTACTGTAGCTTTAATTCCTGAAATTTACAAAAATGAATATGTAACTTGGACTAAAAATAATGTTCTTTGGAAACTGTACATATTTGAAGCCAGAAATTTAGAAAAATATAGATTTGGACTTTCCAAGAATGTATTGATATGCTACATGTTACAATATGCAGGCTTTGATATCTAGAAAAAATATTAAAAGTAAATTATTAAACATTTTAAAATCATTTAGCTTACTATGAAGCATTAAAAGGGACAAAAGTCTATTATCTTTGTTATTCATTATCATACTTTAAATGTAATGATATCTTCTTATTCTTCCAAAAGAAAGTTTCTGACTCTTTGGTTTAAAAATTAGAAAGCTGAGAATTTTAATTATTTATTATTTACAATAAAAAGGAGAAAACCAAAACTTTGAGAAATAGAAACAAGTCAAACTTAGAGATAAAAAGCCTAATGACTACATTTGATTTGGAAAACTTTACATAAGAATAGAAATGGGAAGCAAATGAACAGTCAGTTAAGATTTGACAGAAAGTTCATGTGGTTATTTTCTGAAAAGAATCTAGTTTCTTCAGATTTCAAGTCACATAATTGTTGACTGTTGATACAATTAAGTTTTTGACATTAAACTTAGTATATATGAAACATCTAATAAAAAAGCAATTATACTACTGGTATTTCAAATAAATAGTTCTCAAAATACAATGCAGATGGTACAGTATATAACCACATGGACCAGTAGAAATCTTCATTATCTAAAAATTAATGACTTAATAGAACTAGAAAAAAATCCCATGGGGAAAGAAATCAGAGAAACATCACCCTTCACAATAGCCACAAATAGAACAAAATATCCTGGAGCAACTCTAACCAAACAAGTGGAAGACTCGAATGACAAAAACTTCAAATCTTTGAAGAAATAAGTTGAAGAAGACACCAGAAACTGAAAAGATCTCTCATGTTCTTGGGTAGAGAAATTCACAACAATCTCACTGGTATCAGGAACAAGACAAGGGTGTCCACTCTCTCGACATCTATTCAATATAGTTTTTGAGTTTTAGCTAGAGCAGTAAGACAATGAAAGATCAAAAAGGATACAAATCGGAAAAAGAAGAAGTCAAACTCTCACTATTTGCTGATGATTTGATAATTTACATAAGCGACCCCCAAAAATGGAGCAAGAAATTCTACTTGAACAACACATAAACAGTTTCAGTAATGTAGCAGGATACAACATTAACTCAAAAAAAAAATCAGTAGCTCTCTTTTATCAAAATCAAAGAAACATCATCCTTCACAATAGCCACAAATAGCATAAAATATCTCAGAGTAACCATAACCAAACAAGTTTATAACAAGAACTTTAAATCATTGAAAAGAAATTGAAGAAGACACCAGAAAATGAAAGATCTCTCATGCTCTTGGGTAGGTAGAATTAACATAGTAAAAATGGCACTCTTACCAATCGATACATTCAATGTCTATCAAAATCCCAGTAATTCTTCACAGACCTGTAAAGAATAGTACTCCACTTCATACCAAAAAGTAAAAAGCCCAGGATAGCCAAACCAATCCTGTACAATAAAAGAACTTCTGGAGGCATCATAATCCCTGACTTTAAACTCTACTATGGAGCTATAGAACTGAAAACAGCCTGGTATTGGCATAAGAACAGACAGGAGTACCAATGGAATTGAATCAAAGACCCAGATATTAATCCACATACCTACGAATACCTGATTATTGACAAAGAAGCTAAAAACATAAAATGGAGAAAAGAAAGCATATTCAACAAATGGTGCTGGCCTAACTAGATATCAACATGTAGAAGAATGAAAATAGACCCATATCCATCACCATGCACAAAACTCAAGCCCAAAGACCTCAACATAAAACCAATCACACTGAACCTCATACAAGAGAAAGTAGGAAGTACACTTGAATGCATTGGCACAAAAGACAACTTCTGAAATATAAGCCCAGTAGCACAGACACTGAGATAAATAATTAATAAATGGGACCTCACGAAACTTAAAGACTTCTGTAAAGCAAAAACACAGTTAACAAAACAAAACTGCACCCCACGGAAAGGGAAAAGATTTTCACCAACCCCACAATGGACGGAGGGCTAATCTCCAAAATATGTAAAGAACTCAAGAAATTGGTCATCATAAGAACAAATAATCCAATAAAAATATGAGGTACAGACTTAACAGAGAACTCTCATCATAAGAATGTAAAATGATTTAAAAGACACTCAAGGAAGTGCTCAATGCCCTTAGCCATCAGAGAAATGCAAAGCACAACTCTGAGATCCCATCCTATACCAACCAATAAGAATGTCGAAGATCAAGAACACTGATGATAACTTATGCTAGAAAGGATGTGGGGTGAAGTTTGCACTCCTCCATTGCTGGTGGGTGTGCAAACTGGTATAGAACCTTTGGATATCAGTATGGCAGTTTCTCAGAAAATTAACAAACAACCTACCTCAATACCCAGCAACATCACTTTTGGTTATGTACTCAAAGGATACTCAATCAGCCCCACCGGCTGCTCTGAAAAGCCATCTTTGCATTGTTCCTGGTCTTGCTCGGTGCTAGCTGCAGCCACCTTCGCTGCCAGCCGGCCTCCTCCTCCTCTGCAGCGGACTCCGGCAGCTCTCTCGCTGGAGTCCTCAAACTCGTCTCGCCCTCGCTGCAGCGGATCACCCGGCGTGCCCCACCATGTCAGACGCAGCCGTGGACACCAGCTCCGGAGATCATCACCAAGGACTTGAAGGAGAAGAAGAAAGTTGTGGAGGAGGCAGAGAATGGAAGATACGCACCTGCCAACGGCAATGCTAATGAGGAAAATGGGGAGCAGGAGGCAGACAATGAGGTAGATGCAGAAGAGGAAGAAGGTGGGAGGAAGAGGAGGAGGAGGAGGAGGAAGGTGACGGTGAGGAAGAGGATGGAGAGGAAGACGAGGAAGCTGAGGCTCCAACAGGCAAGCAGGTAGCTGAAGATGATGATGAAGTAGATGAAGATGAGGATGATGATGTTGACACCAAGAAGCAGGAGACTGACGAGGATGACTAGACAGCAAAGGAAAAGCTAAACTAAGGCCGCCATGACCTGTTCACCGTCCACTTCCCATCTCAGAATTTAAACTTGGTCACCTTCGAGTAGAGGAGCAGGCCCCACCCGCCCACAGCGGGCTGTGCTGCCCACAGATGGCATGCGCTCTTTATCAACCCACCAAAACCACAACATGAATTTGCAACAGGGGAGGAAAAAAACAAAACTTCCAAGGCCCTACTTTTTTTCTTAAAAATACTTTAAAAGAAAAATTTGTTTGTATTTTTTATTTACATTTTATATTTTTATACATATTGTTAGGGGTCAACCATTTTTGATGATAACGGGTAACCAGACCAGCCTTCAGAGCATTCTCTGT
>NC_022009.1:95239777-95247271 GCF_000317375.1 Microtus ochrogaster | reverse complement strand
CAATTCACGATCCCAAAGAACCTAGGCAACAAAGAGGATCCTAAGAGAGACATGCATGGATCTAATCTATATGGAAAGTAGAAAAAGACAGGAGCTCCTGAGTAAATTGGAAGCATGGGGACTATGGGAGAGAGTTGAAGGGGAGCAGAGAAAAATGTATAGCTCAATAAAAACAATAAAAAGAAAACAAAAAACCTCTCACATCACAAATATGAGCTTGGGACATATGTCAATAGTAGAGAACTTTCCTAACATGCTTGGTTTATCCTCTCAGCTCTGAAAAATGAAAGCAGACAAATATAACACAATCTTACATTTTGATATCTAGAGCTTTTTAAAAACACAGAGACACAGATACACAGAAGATTAACAGGAGTATGTAAATGTGTACAGCTACATATATTCTTAAATGCCATCATACATGTACTCAAATACAGAAATAAATATGCAGAGGTAATAGATAAATATAAATATTTGCATTTGTTCATATATATATATACAAGATACATAACACAGAACAGTCAGAGTTGCTAGCCTACTTTTGTGCATTCCTCTGTGTGTTTACCATCATAAGGCAAAAGTCTGCTTTTATTGAGAAGAAATATTAAATGAAAGTTGGAGGAGAAATAATATTCCCTTTACTGTAATGAAATTTTGGCACTGCCAGGAAAAATGTTGGTAAGAAAAGTTGAGTCAAGTCTCAAAGTCAGCAACAAGGAAATAGAGGTAAAGAATCTCTGCAAAGTCTCTTCACTATAGAGGCAACCAGATTCAGCTCCTTAACTAAAGTCACATGGTACTGGATAAAGGGCCAGAGAAGCCAAATTACTTCCACTTGTAGACAATGCCTGAGGACCATCTTTGTTTAGGTCACAAATATGCACCTCATTCTCTTTCAGTACCTTCTATTTACTCTGCTAATATATTGAATTATAATTCATTTACCTCTCCTCCACTGTCAAAATGAGTTTCTGATTTTAGATAGAGAAAAGGAATTGCTCACTGTGTGAAAACAACTCTTTAGTATTTAATCGGATATAGAATGATAATATCTGTAAAACTAATAGTGAAATCCAAATACGCTTTCTCTCTGAAAGTTCTTCAGCACTCTGGCTTATCATCTCTCATTTTCTCTGATGCACTAGCCCTAAATTGCCACTTATAATGTGTGATGAACATACAGAAACTTGCATGTTGCTCTTTGTTTCATCCAGGAGCAAGTAGATTTGTACAAATAGGCTTGATTGCCCTGTGATAGAAAATGTGACCATCTGTAACAATTCATATTGTGAATTTATTACATAGATAATTATTATGATTAGTGTTACAATTCAGCAATCACAAATCTGTACAGGATCCAACGGAACACAGCAGGATAATGCTCCATCTAAATGAGCTCAGGAAAAGTGCAATTTATTTGACACACTCCACAAGAGAGGCAAAATCAATTGGACATATAGACTAATTCCTTTTCTTTCCCTGCATAGTTTGGCAGAGGAGCCAGTGTCCTACACATGAGAAAACATGCAATAGTCATGGTTCTGAGAACAGAACGGCTCTCGACTACACTCAAGGTAGTTATTACTGGAGTTCTCTTTATCTGGGAAAGGTTGGTTTCCATGAAAACACACTCCTCTTATTAACACAGGACACACATCTCACCTTCAAGTGCATTCTATATATCGCATGTTTACTAAATAGAACTTTCCCCTTAATCAAACACTACTTGATGTCACATGCAGCAACTGTGTTTCAATAAAAGAATATATTTTTCAAAGTTGATGTGGGAGTGGTAGAGGCAACAACCAGAAAAAAAAAAGAGAATAAAAATGATTTTCGGAGAGAGCGAGAGGTAAAGAAAATAATAGAACACATGAGATTTAAAAGTAAAAGGGAGACACTGGGGTGAAAGAGCTTAAATGAGGGGTGAGCAACAGAGGGCTGGGGACCAGAAAAAAGTGAAGGGTGTTATACCCTCAAAAATAAAATAAATGCCCACCTACCCCATTCTAAAATCCAGTATACCTTATGATGGCATAGTTTTCAAACACAGTAAAATTTACAAACTTACTTAAATTAATTTGTAATTATTTGTAGGTAAAATGCATTACCTTTTATCTGTAAGTTTTTGAAAATTAAAACCTTTTAATTATTTGTTAGTATCTAATGGACATCTGAGCTTGAAATTAATGGTATCTATTTCATCACCATATTGAAAACATCTGTAATTGTTTCAATGCTAGAAAGCCATATCTTATCTTTAGTTAACACACATGTACATATGCAATATTACAGAAGGGTCCTTAGTGAGAGGTAAAGAAGAGAGAGGAAAAAATACATCTAAAGCTATTATGCTAAACATCTGGAACTGTTATCTGTTAACAGTTCTCAAAGATAAATACATATCCTATCTAAAAACTTTTAAAAGAGTACATAGTATAATAGAATGTCCCTCTGGCAGAAAATAAAATGCCAAGTTTTTAGAATAATCCAACATGAAATAATTGAAATGTAAGATCACTTGATAGTATTTAATAAAGATAAAATATTGGCCCATAGAATGTTAAAAATACACAGTGATTAAAATTTTGAAGTGATGTCAATTTCTATCTTGCTTTTTATTTCTAAGATGCATACTCATAATTAAATAATATTGATGAGGAAAGACAAGGCTATTTTATCATCATGTTCTCCAAGGTACTCCAAAAAAATTGCTATCTATTTTGAACAAAGTATTTCAGGTACCATTTTGTTAAAACCATTCATGGTTCTACAAAAAAGTGTTCATATGTCATGGGAATCTTTGCCTTTCTTTCTATTTTATATTATTAATTTTAAAATGTATATGGCACACTTTTATAAAACAAAAAAAAAACACAAATGAAAAATAACTATTTCCACAGCATTTTGTTTCAGTTTTTGGAGAATAGAAAAATATGAACTTGTCATTTATTTTCAGAAATATTATACATATTGATTTTGTATCATTTTCCACTTAATCAAAATTTTACAGTTATTATTGAAACAATACCTTTAAGAACTTTGAAAAAATGCAACAAGTTCTTATTTTAGTCTTCCAATCCTCAAACTGTCAATTGAATGTTAGTGAATTAAGCATCTTTTTTAAATTGTAACTTTTGTCATATATTTCTGATTTTTAAGTCACAGGTATATTCTATTCTTTATTATTCATTCATCTACAGGCATTATTTATGCTCTTAGCAAAATTAAAACTTACATTGTTCTACTTTAGCTAAAGCATACACACACACACAAAAACAGATATACACATAAATACACACACATTCACATAAACACATATATACAAATATACATAAACACATATGCACACAAGCACATATACACAAACATATCCACACACACAAAAGTTGGCATTCCCACCAATAATAGAGGAGTGTTCCCTTATTCCACATCCTCTCCAGTATAAGCTATCATTGGTGTTTTTGATCTTAGCCATTCTGACAGGTGTTAAGATGGTTTCTCAGAGTCATTTTGATTTGCATTCCCTAGTGGCTAAAGATGTTGGACATTTCCTTAAGTGCTTTTTGGTCATTTGAGATTCTTCTGTTGAGAATTCTCTGTTTAGATCTATATTCCTTTGTAATTGGACTATTTGGTATTTCGATGTTTAATTTCTTGACTTCTTTATATATTTTGGAGATCAGTCCTCGGTGTGATATGGGGTTGGT
Organism: Microtus ochrogaster; assembly: GCF_000317375.1. Taxonomy (NCBI): domain Eukaryota; kingdom Metazoa; phylum Chordata; class Mammalia; order Rodentia; family Cricetidae; genus Microtus; species Microtus ochrogaster. The sequence continues at coordinate 95,243,561 of NC_022009.1, read as the reverse complement.
GAAGATCTTTTCCCAATCTGTCGGCTGCCTTTTTGTCTTATTGACAGTGTTCTTTGCTTTACAGAAGTTTCTCAGTTTCAGGAGGTCCCATTTATTTATTGTTGCTCTCATTGTCTGTGCTACTGATATTAAATTTAGGAAGTGGTCCCTGTGCCCATGCAGTGAAGGCTAATTCCCACTTCCTCTTCTATCAGGTTCAGTGTGGTCAGATTTATAATAAGGTATTGAATCAATTTGGACTTGAGATTTGTGAATGGGGATAGATATGGATCTGTTTTCATTCTTCTACATGTTGATATCCAGTTATGCCAGCATCAATTTTGAATATGGTTTCTTTTTCCCATTGTATAATTGTATCTTCTTTATCAAAAATCAGGTATTTGTAGGTGGGTTGATAAATATCTTGGTCTTTGATTCAATTCCATTTGTCAAGCTGTCTTTATGTCAATTAACAGGCTATTTTCATTACTATAGCTCTATATTAGAACTTGATGTCAGCTATGGTGTTGCATCCAGAAGTTCCTTTATTGTACAGGATTGTTTTAGTTATCCTGGGTTTTTTTGTTTTTCCATATAAAGTTGATTATTTTTCTTTCAAGATCTGTGAACAATTGTGTTGGGATTTTGATGGTGATTTCATTGAATATATAGATTGGCTTTGGTAGAACTGATATTTTTATTATGTTGATCCTACCAATCCAAGACCAAGGGAGATCTTATTCCTGAGGCAAGTGCTATTCATATGCAAAAGGACCATGAATGTCTAAAAACCTAGTCTACAGCTTTCATGTATGTTTGTAGTTCCGATTCTTTTTTTTTTTTGAAAGATTTATTTATTAAGCATACAATGTACTGCTGGCAAGGAAGGCACCAGGTCTCATTACAGATGGTTGTGAGCCACCATGTGGTATCTGGGATTGAACTCAGGACCTCTGGAAGAGCCGCCAGTGCTCTTACCCTCTGAGCCATCTCTCCAGCCCCTGTAGTTCAGATTCTTATAGACATCTCTCCCCATGGCTTTAGTATCCAGTGAACAGTACTTAAGTATTGCTTATCTGGATTCTTTGTAGGTGAAATGCTTTTCCTCTTATTTCTAGGAATTTAAAATTCTTACATTACTTCTGTGAAATTTTAAGATGATTTTTGTATCGGCAATTTTAAATTACAAATAGCAAAGTATAATGAAACATGTATATGAAAATGTTTAGATGAAACTCATTATTTTTTGTGTAAGCTGAAATATTTAAAAATCGTTGCTTATCTCTGGGACTGAGATCATAAAAATAAACTTACTGTATAATAGAACATCAAAATCTTTACTTCAATTTTGAAAGCAATTTTATGATTAAAGTTTATTATTTATACTCCTGTATATCTACTTTTTGTTTACTCTACTTATTGTTGACATTCCTAGACATATCCACTCATTTTTATGCATTGTTCTCATGAATATATCTGCTTTTTTCAAGTTTTTTGGCAATTTTACCAAATACATTTTTATCTATATACTCATCAAAATACTTTCTAATATCTGATTTAAGACTTTTCTTTTAATTTCACCTTTTTTCTCTCTCTTTTTGTTAAAATTTCCTTAATTTTGAAAGCTTTCTTTAATTTTCTGAGGATTTTTGTTCATTTCTTAGTATAGGAAATTGAGGTACATAACTAGGTTTTGCAGAACCCCTGCTTTTCAAATCCAGAAATTAAGTGAAATAAACACAATTCCACCTAATCCATATCTGCCTGTGTGAGCATTTATGGGAATTATAGTTTAGTCATCAAAGTAAGGAAGAAACCACTGATGATCTTTGATATTAATACATAGAATCCCTCCTCTGACAAAAGATATCAATATATGGCATATTTCACAGTTTGATAAACTCATAATGTTTTTAACAATTTATAGCCTTTTGACAATACATCATATCAAAATAATATCCAATTTTTTATTTATTTTCACAAACTCTATTCAGGTCCAGAATAACTGTGAGAGACAATTTGACTGTAAGTTAGAGAATAACTCAGTTCACTACATTCTGAGTGAAACGTGTTTTAAACGCAATAAATTGTTCTTTAAAAATAAAACTAGATACAGTTATTATAGTTAGCAAAGTAAAAATGTGGATTCTTTATTCAAGACTCAGTCATTCCAAAGTATTTCACATAACAAAAATAAAATTAAAAGAGTACGTACAGGTCTGTATATAAAGTAAACACTCACTCCTGTGTGTTAATATACTCTGCAGTAATGTTTTCATTCATTAAAACCCTGTGATTTATAAATTTGAAAATTTAATACCAAAAAGTACAGCAACTTCATGAGATTCAGCCTGATATGTTTGGGGCATTTATTTTGCTGAACCAAACATCTAAAAAGATAATAAAACATCAGCCTAATTTATATGCATGGGGTTTTAGAAGTGTGGACACAAAGTGACATTTAATTCAGAGTACCTAGATAAAGCATCTTCTACTAAGTGAAGACTAATGCCTAACAATCACAACCCAGTAAAAGAAGCCTTCAAGTGTTTTTTCTTTTCTTTTTAGTCAGGGTCTCCCAGCTCACAGTGCAGCTGAGGATAATATCTGACCTTCTTTTTTCTACCTCTGGAATGGTAGGGTTCAAATCATGTGTCTCTACTCAAGTTTTCTGTGATGCCGGCGAATGACAAATCCATAATATTTATGTATCTACATTAGATGGTGTCTGTGACAATTCCACATCAGTATTTCCGTGCAAAATAAATATACAATACTAATATCAATAATTCAAAGAGTTATTTCCATGTAACAAGAGCAACTCTCTTTCCCAAATCTTTTACTAAGTATCTTATGTTAAAATATTTTGAATAATAAATAAAATAAAACAAAAAATATGCAATTAAATCCAGGAGAGGGACACTGCCAAACTCTTTTTTTTTCAAGACTGTAGTTACCCTAATACCCAAAGAATACAAAGACTCAACTAAGAAAAGGAATTACTGACCAATCTCCCTCATGAACACTGATGCAAAAATACTCAACAAAATACTGGCAAACTGAATCCAAGAACACATCAGAAAAATCATCCAACATGATCAAGTAGGCTTCGTGCAAGAGATGCAGGAATGGTTCAACATATGAAAATCTGTCAATGTAATCCATCACATAAACAAACTGAAAGAAAAAAAACACATGATTATTTTATTAGATGCTGAAAAAGCCTTCAACAAAGTCTAACATCCCTTCATGATAAAGGTCTTAGAGATATAAGGGATACAAGGAACATACCTAAGCATAGTAAAGGTAATATACAGCAAGTCAACAACCAACATCAAACAAAATGAAGGAAAATCAAAGTGATTCCACTAACATTAGAAACAAGACAAGGCTTTCCACTCTCTCCTTATCTGTTCAATATAGCATTCAAAGTTCTAGCTAGAGCAATAAGACAACAAAAGGAGATAAAAAACATATAAATTGAAAAGGAAGAAGTCAAACTTTCACTATTTGAAGATAATACCGTAGTTTACATAAGTGATCCAAAAATTTCTACCAGGGAACTCCTACAGCTGTGAAATACCTACAGTAATGTGGCCAGATTAAAGATCAACTAAAAAAACAATTAGTAGCCCTCCTATATACAGATGTTAAATGGGTTAAGAAAGAAATCGGAGCATTTTTGCATCAATGTTCATGAGTGATTGGTCTGTTATTCTCTTTCTTAGAGTAGGCTTCATACCAAAGATGCAGGAATTGTTTCACATATAAAAATAGGTCAATTTGGGCTGGAGAGATGGCTCAG
>NC_022009.1:95236059-95238241 GCF_000317375.1 Microtus ochrogaster | reverse complement strand
ACTGATCTCCAAAATATACAAAGAACTAAAAAATCTTGGCATCAAAAGAACAAAAATCTGATGAATAAAAAATGAGGAAGAGACTCAAACAGAGAACTATCAACAGATGAATCTCAAAGACCTGAAAAGACTTAAGGAAATGCTCAGCATCCTTAGCTATCAGAAAAATGCAAATCAAAACAACTCTGAGATTACATCTTACTCCTGTCAGAATGGCCAAGATCAAAAACAATGATGACAGCTTATGCTGAACAAAATGTGAGGTAAGGGGAACACTCCTCCACTGCTGGTGGGAGTGTAAATTTGTATAGCCACTTTGGAAATCAGTGTATCGATTTATCAGAAAATTTGGAATTTAATCTACCTCCGGATCCCACAATACCACTCTTAGGCATATACCCAAAGGATGCACACACTCATACCACAAGAACATTTGCTCAACTATGTTTGTAGCAGCATTATTTGTAATAGTAAAAACCTGGGAACACTTGAAGCTCCTCAACCAAAGAATGGATAAAGAAAATGTTTACATTTACATTTACATCATGGAGTTCATGGAGTACTACTCAGTGGTAAAAAAAAAAAAAAAGTAATGACATCTTGAAATTTTCAGACAAATAGATGGATATAGAGAAAAACTTCCCGAGTGAGGTAACCCAGACCCAGTAAAGCAAATATGGTATATACTCACTCATAAGTGAATATTAGACATAAATCTGAGGATAGTCAGCCTACAGTCCACAACCCTAGAGAATCCAGGAAATAAGGTGGACCCTAAAAGAAGCATACATGGATCCCATAGGTAAGGCGAAATAGACAAGATCTCCTGAGTAAATTGGGAATGTGGTGGGAAGGGTGAAGGAGAATTGGGAGGGGAGAAAGAAAGGGTGGAAGAGAAGAACATGAGGGATCAGAAATGTCAAGTTGGGGGAAGGACAGAGAGGAAGAACAAGGAAAGGGATATGTTGATAGAGGGAGACATTATGGGGTTTTCAAGAAACTTGGCACTAGGGAAATTCCCAGGAATCCACAAGGATGACTCCACCTTAGAATATAAGCAATAGTGAAGAGGGTGTCTGAACTGTTCTTTCCCTGTAAGCAGACTGATAACATAGAAACTTCATCCAGTACCTGATGGAAGCAGATGCAGAGATCCACAGCTAAGCACTGGGCAAAGCTCCTGGAGTCCAGAATGTAGAGAGGGAGGAGCGATAAGGAGCAAAGGGGCCAAGACCATGATGGGGAAACCCACAGAAACAGCTGATCCATGCTAGTGAATGCTCAATGACTCTAGATTGACCAGCCTTCACAGGATCAAACCAGGCCCTCTGAATGAGGGTGACAGCTGTGGGGATTGGGCAATTTGTAGGGCCACTGACTGTGAAACCAGTATTTATCCCTGGTGCATAAACTGCTTTTTGGAGCCCATTCCCTATAAAAGGATATCTTGCTCAGCCTAGATACAGTAAGGAGGGTCCTTATGAGACAGGCTTTGTTGACTTCCCAAGGAGGCCTCACCTTCTCTGAGGAATAAATGGGGGTGGGGTGGGGAAAAGGTGGGAAAAGTGGAGGAAGGGGAGGGAGAGGATACTTGGATTAGTATGTAAAATAAAAAAGATTGTTTTAAAAAAATAAACGTAAAATAAAATAAAATCCAGAAGAAAAATACATCATTGGGTGGGTAAGAAGATGGGGCGGGATTCCACAGATATTCATAAAGAGGAAAGATATGAGAAAAAAATAAAACACTCTATGAAAATTTCAAAAACAGAATAAAAATATTTAAAAATCCAGACGTTAAAATTATATCTAGTTTTTAAGAATAAAATGATAATACATTTTGCACATTTGCTAGTATCTGTGCCCTGTTTAACCAACATATTGTCACTGTATGATGTTTTGTACCAAAATATGACTCATTCATGGATTCATTGTAAATGAAATTCAACAACAAACTTAGATAACTGCAAAATAGTTTAGACTTTAACAAAATAGCTCAAAATCATAAATATGCTCTTTTAGAGAACAATAATGACAGCCTCTTTTATGCGCTATGGCTTACTAGGACAGTGATTTATGGTATCCAATTTGCTTTCCTTTAAAAGCTTTAAATTTAAGGAAGTATAAAAACATTCCTTTTAAAAAATACATTTATTTTTTGCATCAATGTATGTCTTTTCAC
>NC_022009.1:95230946-95235537 GCF_000317375.1 Microtus ochrogaster | reverse complement strand
TTTAATAACCCCTTAATTAGGATCAATTTACAAACTTTAAAAAGAGACCTTTGGAAATATCCAATCCAGATATTTTTATCACTCCAAAGAGTTCTTCAACCATTACTGTTACCTACTTTTGACTGTCTTTGTCAATCCATCAGAAAACACATTCCTCTCTTTTGAAAAGAGAACCAACAAGAAAACATAGGTGACTTCAGTCCTTAATAAAAATCAGTTAGTTAGACTTTTTGTTATCTTTGGATGTGCTTTTATACCCATTATCCACAGCAGTTCAGATTTCATATTTGGGACAAGATTTGCAAATGGGAATATTGCAGTAACACTGTTTTCTGAAAATGTTTCCTACTCTCTGAACATTCAGTGTCTCTTCCTTTAAATATATTTGGCCCTTGTGGTGTCTTGAATAGGAATGGGCCCAAGAGACTCATGTATTTGAATACTTGGTCCACAGGGGTGGTACTACTAGCAAGTGTGGCCTAGTGAAGTAAGTGTGTCATAAAGGGGTGGGCTATGAAGCATAAGTGAGCTCATTTCCTGCTGCCTGCAGATAAAGATGTTGAATGCTCACTCTTTAGCACCATGTCTGCGTGCATGCATGCCACCATTAAGATAATGGACTAAACCTCTGAAACTGTAAGCTAGCCCCAATTAAAAGTTTTCCTTTACATGATTGTTGTGTTCATGGTATTTCTTCACAGCGATAGGGACCCTAACTAAGACAGCCTTGTGCACAATGAATGTCATAACTGAATACATTTATTGCCACAAATCTTCTTTCTTTCTGTGTCCAGGATTTTACCATTGTAATTTTGGAGCACTCCACCATTCAGCTTCTGGGTGGTCTTGCAGTTTGCTTTTGGCCATCATGATATCATCCTCTGTGCTGCAAGGAAGGGAAGTGAGCTGTAACACTGAGGTTTGTTCTTGACATCTGTCATTGCCATAAAAGCAAAACAAAACATAACAACAACAACAAAAATGAACCTGAACCAGTTTGACCTCCTAGGAGGAAAATGAGTCGGAAACTGAGCACATCAGCACACATGAGCGCGTGAGCTGAACTGCAGGTGTGTGACTCACCATAGCCAAGGCCAGCTTGGTTCAGCCAATATCCAGCTGATGCCACCCGTGGAAGAACATCGCCAAGAGCACGGGTTTCTAAACCTATTGGCTTCAGGAATGTGAATGCTGATGCCTACTGATGTTATGCGACTAAGCTTCTGGTCGTGTTTGTGTCTGTGGATTGTAGTGAAACGGTGCCCTAACTCACAAAGAACAATAGCAAACATGCTATCCTTAGGAATTAAATGATTTCTGAAGGTATTGGCGGCTGTGTATGGATATTACTTTCTTAAGACATCAAAATCAGTCTTTCTTGCTGTGTCCACACTCACTGTGGACTCTTCCTATGATAGATGTGTGGAATAAATTAGGGAGAGAAGGGAATTTTGAAAATCTCTTCATAGAGTGATTCTTCCCCCATTTCACCCAACAAATTAGGGTATAGTGGAAATACTATTTTCTAGAATTTAGATATTTGACACAGAACATAATCAGCAAAGAATCAATAAGAACTAGAAAGCAGTGTGTGTTGATTAGTTTCTTCTTATTATTATTATTTAAAAGAGAAATAAGGTATAGAAACGACCAACCCAAAGCCGGGTGGTGGAGGCGCATGCCTTTAATCCCAGCACTTGGGAGGCAGAGGCGGGCAGATCTCTGGGAGTTCGAGGCCAGCCTGGTCTACAAGAGCTCGTTCCGGGACGGGCACCAAAGCTACAGAGAATCCCTGTCTCGAAAACCCAAATTAAAAAAAAAAAGAAAGAAAAGAAAAGAAAAAAGAAATGACCAACCCAAAATGCAGGTTATTTTAGAAAATTTGAAACACTGACTGTATATTGGGAAGTCACAATTATCCCCACACAAGGTGAAACAATACTAAACGGGTCATACATTGTTGTTGGAATTTGGGTTTGGGGGAACAAGGCTATGGATACATATAGGTTCTGTTGAACCAGAGAATGACAGCCACAACAAAAACAAACAAGGTGTCATAGAGCATCTAGCTTCAGGTTAAGGACAGAGAGTCAGTGAAGAAGTTTACTCAGTGCTAGTTCAAGAGAGAAATCAGAAATCTGTCAAGAAAAGATTTCCTTGACCTAAAAACAGGAAGGTCTCTAGATGCCAGAGGCTTCAGAGTGCAGGAAGGGCTTGAGACTCAGAAAAGCTGTCATTCCTGAGTCTTCATTACAAGAGGCCCCTAGAAGTCTCTTCTGTAATGATCTTAATTCTATTCACAAGGGGTGAATTGATGAGACATATAATTTCCCAAGGATATCACACATTCCCTTTATATTCTAACACTAAGACGTAAGCTTCAATGTACAAATTTTGGAAACACTAACAATTATATTATAGCCAAACCAACAGGAACTCCGTGGCTACTTGGAAACCATAAAATAATGCATAGTTGAAGAAATAACAGTAAACCAATATGCTGACTAAAAGACTTCAAGAGAGAAGCCATGAGAAATAGCTATATCAGATAGACTGTTTTGTGACAGTCTTCCCAGAGAAATGCTAACAAATTCATTTCAAAAGTCCTCACAGAGAGAACAAAGGGTAGACCAAAGAGAAGATACCACCAAAGTCCGGGTTGGTGAACAACTGAATTTACTGGGTTTATTTACAGGAGCAGGGCTCAAAGGCAGCCACATCCCTGAAAGCCCACCACAGCATGAGCAACGAGACACAAAAGCTGGAACCCTGAATCTCATTGTACAAGTTAAGGACTGTTCAGGGAGCTGCACAATGCCATCTCAGGCACTGTAGCTTGTCTTAGCCTTTTTGGGGGAACTCCACTGCTCTGCCTCCTGAGCAGTCATGGTGCTTGTATGAACTTGGAGAGCAGAGGATATTTTACATCTAGTCAGTTTTTGAGGACTCCCTGAGACTTCTGAGATGTTTACTACTTGAATATCTCCCAGGCTCCCTTTAGAACTCCCTGAATCTTTTCTTTTTTTTGGTTCGTCCTCTGAAATTTTTTTATTATATTTTTTTTTTAAAAAAAATCTAGCCGTTTCCACTCCCTCCCCTCCTTCCATTTTTTCCAACCACCCTCCCACCCCACCCCCATCCAATCCTAAGAGAGGGTAAGGCACATTGTCTTGCAGAAGGTCCTAGGCCCTCCCTACTATATCTAGGCTGAGTAAAGTATACATCCAAAGAGAAGAGGATCCTAAAAAGCCAGAACATGCAGGAGTGATAAATCCTGGTGCCACTGCCAGTGGCCCCTCAGTCTGCCCCAGCCATGTAACTGTCAACCACATTCAGAGGAACTACTTTGGTCCTATGCTTGTTCCTTCCCAGTCTGGCTGGAATTGGTGAGCTCCCATGAGCTAAGGTAGACTGTTTCAGTGGGTGAACTCATCATGGTCTTAACCTCCTTGCACATATTCTCAGTCCTTCCACTCCTCAACTAGACCTTGGGACTCAGTCCAGTGCTCTGATGTGGGTCTCTGCCTCTGCCTCCATCAGTTGTTGGATGAAGGCTCTATAGTAATATTTAAGATAATCATCAGTCTGACTACAGGGCAAGCAAGATCAGGGCCCTCTCCTCTATTGCCCAGGCTCCTAGGTGGGATCATCCTTTTAGATTCTGGGGAATTTCTCTAGAGCCAGGGTTCTGCTAACCCTATAATGGCTCCCTCAATCAAGATATCTCTCTCCTTGCTCTCATCTCTGTCATTCCTCCATCTCAACCATCCTATTCCCTCAAGTTCTCCTCTACCCCCTTCCCCTCCCCTTCTCCTCCTTCATTGCCTTCTCCCCCCCACACCCATGCTCCCAACCCTGCAAGTCACTTTATCTGTTTCCAACTCCCATGTGGGTCTATATATATTTTTCTTTGTGTTCACCTTATTACTTAGCTTCTCCAGGATCATGAAATATAGGTTCAATGTCCTTTGTTTATAGCTAGTATCTACTTATGAGTGAGTACATGCCATATTCATCTTTTGGGGTCTGGGTTACCTCACTCGGGATGGTGTTTTCTAATTCCATCCATTTGCATGCGAAATTCAAGATGTCATTGTTTTTTGTTTTTTTTTTTTTTACCACTGAGTAGTGCTCTAATGTGTAAATGTGCCACATTTCCTTTATCCATTCTTCAATTGAAGGGTATCTAGGTTGTTTCCAGGTTCTGGCTATTATAAATAATGTTGCTATAAATATAGTTTATGCTTTGTAGTAAGATTGAGTATCTTTTGGGTATATGCCAAAGAGTGGTATTTCTAAATCCTGAGATAAGTTGTCTCCCAGTTTCCTGAGAAACCACCATACTGATTTCCAAAGTGGTTGTACAAGTTTGTATTCCCACCAGCAATGAAGGAGTGTTCCCTTACTCCACATCCTCTCCAGCATAGGTTATCATTGGTGTTTTTTATCTTAGACATTCTGAAAGGTTTAAGATGGTATCTCAGAGTTGTTTTGATTTGCATTTCCTTGAGAGCTAAGAATGTTTAACATTTTCTTAAGTATATTTTGGCCATTTGAGATGCTTTGGTTGGGAATTCTTTATTCAGTTCAG
>NC_022009.1:95203794-95230518 GCF_000317375.1 Microtus ochrogaster | reverse complement strand
TTTTCCATTGTATGATTTTAGCTTCTTTGTCAAAAATCAGGTGTTTATAGGTGTGTGGATTAATGTCCGGGTCTTTGATTCTATTCCATTGGTCAACCTCTCTGTTTTTATGCCAATACCAAGCTGTTTTCATTACTTGAGAGCTTGATGTCAGGGATGGTGATATATCTGGAAGTTCTTTTATTGTACAGGATTGTTTGGGCTATCCTGGATTTTTTGTTTTTCCATATGAAGTTGATAATTATTCTTTCACGGTCTGTGAAGAATTGTGTTGGGATTTTGATGGGGATTGCATTGAATCTATAGATTGCTTTTTGTATGATTGTCATTTGTACTATGTTGATCCTACCAATCCAAGAGCATAAGAGATCTTTTCATTTTCTGGTATTTTATTCAATTTCTTTCTTCAAAGACTTATGGTTCTTGTTAAATAGTTCTTTCACTTTTTTGGTTAGTGTTACCCCAAGATAGTTTATGTTATTTGTAGCTATTGTGAAAGGTGATGTTTATCTAATTCCCCTGTCAGCTTCTTTATCATTTGTGTAAAGGAGGGCTACTGATTTTTTTTGAGTTGTTCTTGTATCCTGCTATATCACTAAAGGTATTTATCAGCTTTAATATTTCTCTGATAGAGTTTTGGGGGTAACTTATATACACAATCATATCATTTGCAAATAATAAAAGTTTGTCTCCTTCCCTTTCAATTTGAATCCCCTTGATTTCCTTTTATTGTCTTATTGCTATTGCTAAAACTTCAGGAGCTATGTTAAAGAGATATGGAGAGAGTGGACAGCCTTGTCTTGTTCTTGATTTTAGTGGATTTGCTTTGCGTTTCTTTTCATTTAATTTGATGTTGGCTGTAGCCTTGTTGTATATTGCTTTTATTATATTTAGATACGTTCCCTGATCTCTCCAAGACCTTTATCATGAAGGGGTATTGGCTTTTGTTAAATGCTTTTTTCAGCATCTTATGATCATATGTCTTTTTTTCTTACAGTTTATTTATATAATGGATTACACTGACAGATTTTCATATGTTGAATCAGCCCTGCATCTCTGGGATGAAGCCGACTTGATCATAGTGGATTTTTTATTTTTTTTGATGTTTTCTTGGATTCGGTGTGCCAGTATTTTACTGAGTACTTTTGCATCCATGTTCATGAATGAGATTGGTCTCTAATTCTCTTTCTTATTGAGTCTTTGTGTGGTTTTGGTATCAGGGTAACTGTAGCCTCACAAAAAGAGTTTGGCAATGTTCCTTCTGTTTTTATTATGTGGAATACTTTGAGGAGTATAGGTATTAGCTCTTTTTGGAAGTTCTGGTAGAATTTTAAAATAAAACCATGCAGCCCTGGGCTTTTTTTAGTTGGAAGGTTTTTGATTGCAGCTTCTATTTTCTTTCAGTTTAAAGGTCTATATAAATTACTCACCTGGTCTTCATTTAATTTTGGTATATGATGTCTATTTGAAATATTGTCCATTACGTTTTCCAATTTTGTGGAGTATAGGTTTTTGTAGTATGGCCTAATGATTCTCTGAATTTCCTCAGTGTCTGTTATGTCCCCCTTTTCATTTTTAATTTTGTTAATTTGGATGTTCTTTCTGCCTTTTGATTAGTTTGGATAAGGGTTTGTCTATCTTATTGATTTTCTCAAAGAACAAGCTCTTTGTTTCATTGATTCTTTGTATTATTTTTCTTGTTTCTATTTTGTTGATTTCAGCCCTCAATTTGATTATTTCCTGTCTTCCACTCCTCCTGGGTGAGTCTGCTTCTTTTGGTTATAGAGCTTTCAGGTGTTCTGTTAAGTCACTAATGTGAGCTTTCTCCATTTTCTCTATGTGGGCACTTAGTGCTATGAACTTTTCTCTTCGCACTGCTTTCATGGTGTCCCATAGGTTTGGGCATGTTGTGCCTTCATTTTCGTTGAATTCAAGGAAGTCTTTAATTTCTTTCTTTATTTCTTCCTTGACCCAGGGGTGGTTCAGTAGTTCATTGTTCAATTTCCATGAGTTTTTAGGCTTTCTGAGAGTAGCACTGTTAAATTCTAACTTTAATTCCTGGTGATCTGATAAGACACAGGGGGTTACTATTATTTACTGTAGTAAATTAGCATGTTATTAATGTCTCCTGTGTGCAAGGAGGAAGTCTTTGGATGTTACCAATACTCTAAACCCAGAAGTAGTGCAATATTTTAGGTGAGCGTAATTCAAGTTTCTAATTTCCTGTGTATTTTTAGCATCGAACAAAACATGACCTAAAATAGTTTTCCCAGGCTGCCCACTGACATCTGTAAAAGTGATTCATAGGCTGAAGGATTTCAGATGTTAATCATTTTGATTAATTTGTAATTACCTCTACCTGTATTCAAGAAGAAAGGATCAATATTGCCATTTGAAGAAATAAGGCTATGGCCCAGTGGAGCTTCCCAAAAGTGAGTGGTTGAGTTCTGACAAATCAGCCTCCAATGCCTCACTGAGAAGACACAGTCACTGCTCATTAGAAAGTGTTTTAGAAGTAGAGAAAGCAAGTCTTTCACCATGGAAGAAACCCTTCCTTCTCTTCCTCTTCTCCCTCCTTCTTTTCCTTTTGGACTTCCTCTGCCTATTCTTCTACTGCCACCTTCCCTTATGCTTGGTTCTTAGAAGTATATTTCAAAATATCCAAGGCAGTTGTAACCACTAAAATTGGTATTGATTACCATACAGATAAGTCCCACTATGAATATGGTATGTATTCACTGATTAGTGGATACTAGCCATCCTAGAGAAGCTAAGTAATAAGGTGAACCCAAAGAAAAACATATCTAGATCTTCCTGGAAATTGGAAGCAGACTAGATCGCCAAGCAAAAGTTGGAAGCATGGGGCTGGGGTGAGGTGGGAAGAAAAGGAGAGAGGGAGAGATGGGGGAGAAAGGGCAGGTTGGGGAGGGCTTGGGGGAGTGGGATGGTTGAGCTGGAGGAAGGACTGATACGGGAGCAGGGGGAAAGATATCTTAATTAAGGGAGGCATTGTGGGGTTGGCCAGAGGCTTGACTCTAGAGGGGTTCCCAGGAGTCCAAGAGGATGACCCCAGCTAAGGCCCTGGGCAGTGGAGGGAGGAGAGGGTGCTTAAACTGGCCTTGTCCTGTAGCCAGACTGATGACTATCTTGAATATCACTATAGAACCTTCGTTCGTCCCGCTATGGATGGAGATAGAGACAGAGACCCACATCAGAGCACTGGACTGAGCTCCCAAGGTCTAGTTGAAGAGTGGAAGGAGGGAGAATATGAGCAAGGAAGTCAGAACCACGAGGGGTTGATCCACCCACTGAAGACAGTGTGCCTGAGCTACTGGGAGATCACCAAATCCAGCTGGACTGGAAGTGAACGAGCATAGGATCAAACTGGACCCTCTGAATGTGGCTGACAATTGGGGCAGACTGAGAAGCCAAAAATAATGGCACTGGGATTTGTCTCTACTGCACGTATTGGCTTTTTGGGATCCTATTCTAGTTGGATGCATACCTTCTTAAACCTGAATGTAACCGGGAGGGCCTTGGACTTCCCACAGGGCAGGGTACCCTGCCCTCTATCAGGACTGGAGCTGGAGGGGAGAAGGTGTGTGGGGGAGCTGGAGAGAAGTGGGAGGAGGGGAGGAAGTGGAAATTTTGATTGGTATTTATAAAGTAATAAAAAAGCAGCACTTCTGATTTGTAGATCAGAGATGTGGATCATAGGTGTGGGGTTCAACATAGATCTGAAGTGCCCAGGTATATAAAAGATTATATGCCTGCTTATATAGCCTGTATGCATATTCTAGGGGTAATGGAGCTGATAGCTGCTTTAAACGAGCTACATGACCCTTTGCCCTACATTTTCTCCAGACACAAAAAAAGTAGATTAAGAATTAAAACAGACCCAAAGCTATGTAAATATCTTGAACACCCTATAAACAGAGGTTGTAAATCCTGATCCTAGGATGCAGTCCCCAGAGGTTGTAAATACTGAAATGTACTCCCCTTAAGACCTAATCTTGAAATTGTAAAGGTTCCTTTTACTCCCCACCCTGTGTATGGTCTTTTGTCATAAAAAGACACTTATGGCCTCTTTTGGGGTCACAGTCAGACTGCAACCTGTATGTGGCTCTAACTAGTTAGAAGAAGGTCTTGTACCTCATGGTGATGTAATAACGTTTTCTTCTGGTTAATACTCAAAAAAAAATAAGTCCCACTATATGCCTCAAATTTTAAGAAAATCAGAATTTCCTCTTTCAGACTAATTTTCTAACAAATTTTGTGTAATCAAATTAGAACTTGGAGGCTCTGAATCTTGAACTTCATTTACCACTAAGCAATTTTCCCAATTTGGTTCTTTTGGCAATTTCAAGCATCAGTTTTGGGTGAAGTTCCGTAATGCACTATGTCAGACACTGAGAAAAGGGCAGGACACATGACATACTGTGTGGTGGGGAATGGGGGCACAAAGTTTTCAGTAAGAAAAATCATCTTGGACAATATGTGCAAAGTGGAATCTTATGGATCATTTTTTTTCAGTACTTTGGTGATTTCTTATAATATATACATACCCAAAGCATATATATGTGCACATGTGTGTGCAAAACAAAGTTTGAAGTAATTTGCAGAATTCATTAAACTCCAATTTAAAAAGAAAAAAAATAAGAGAATCACTGTTTTGTAGGAATTTTACCAAAAAATGACATAAAACTAAACTAAAAATTAATTATGCCTTCCATTTTAAGTGATAAAGTCGCCATGATGATTGGACTGCATCTTTCCCAAGTCAAAAACGGTAAAGACTTGCCTGGCGCGACTTCTAACGTCTCTAATCATTAATTGCTATTAATGGTAGTGTTGTCTTAGCATCAACTTCCTGGAGATTGCCACTTCTCTGAGGCTGTGAGGCAGCATGCTCCTGAACATATGCTTCTGGCTATGTCTGGAAATAAAGGACTCTCGCTTTCTTCAGGGATGCTTACCTGTTGTCTGAAGCTTGGCCAAAACCCTTGGAGTCTAATGAATTTATTCTCAAAGAGAAAATGCTATTGGAATGCTTCAACTTAAAATTTAAAAAAAAAATCATCCAACTAATAGTACTTCCACTTACAGTGGCCATAGGACTGCCAGATCTGCCATCTGGAGAGGAAGTCTCATCGTGAATGCTTCCTAACTGGGGAAAAAAAAACTTAAGAGGTAAAGTAGTAACTTTTTCCTCAGTTTCTACCATCTAAAAGCTACTAGCTATATGCTCACTGAGCTCTCATCTCACTGAGACATATCTTGCACGAATCTTCTTTTCAATCACTTGTCAAGACTGGAGAGTAGCTGGTAGTTTGGGGCAAGAGGTTAAATGTCATTAACCTTTAGCATCGCCTATAAAAACAAATCTTTTATTTTTTCCACTAACTACCTTTTTCCACAGAGCCACAGAACCCACTCTACTTAGAGAGCTTTTATCCTTAGGTTCGACTGGAACCTTCTTAGTTCATTTGTTTTCCATGACAGTTATCACACAGATATAATACAGTGCTCTGTATTATAAAGTCTGTTACTGGCATGTCACAATTGACCACAAAACTCAGGCTAAAATAAGAAACGTTGGAACTAGAAGTATAGCTCAGTTGTAGAAGGCTTACTCAACCCCTACAAAGTTCTGTTTATGAAAAGTAGCAGGGACGGACTTTTCTGGGCCCATGCAATCTTGCAGTCTCTGTGGCCAGAAAAAAAAATGGGGTTTGTTTAGCTGTAAGTGATGAGTTTCTAAAAGGGTGCACTTAAGCTGTCTACATAGGTTTACATTATCAAACAACTTCCCAGTACTGCCCTGCGTACTTCTAAGCCCAATCATGTGACTGCAGACCTGAGTTTGTAGGCTTTCACAGCCTTTCCAGGAGTCTCAGTTCATGACTGCATAGATCTTTCTAATGAGCTCCTACGGCATGGTATAAATTGATCAAAAGGAGGATGGGGTTGCTGCTGTGCACAAAAGCATGAGAACGTGAGTTCAAACCCCAAGCACTCCCACCAAAAGAAAATCTTGTGTGTCTATTTATACCTTGTATGCCCCTCATCCCATTGCTGTGGAGGGTGCAGACAGGAGGACCACTGGGGCTCATGGGCCACCACTTTTGCCCCAGTTTTAGTGAGACATACTGCCCCAAAGGAGTAAGGGAAGAGTAATAAGGACCCCCTAAAGTATCCAAAGTCCTCCTCTGAACTTTATATGTGTGATTATGGACATGTGCACCAGCAACATACATACACCAAAACACACAGAAAGAGGAGACCAGATCAAGATGGGATTGACATTTTAAAACCATCTTACAAGTGGCATGCAGTCAACTGCAGTTCTTTTATCACCTCTACTTATTTAGCCCAGTAAATGTGGAAACAAAGTACACAATTACACTTGATATAAACTTCAAGTAGGAAACATATACAGGAGCCATCTGGGATTAGCTTCTACATCTTCTCAGCATACACTTCCAAAGCTGATAAGCACAAACTGTTAAATCTAATTCTACCACTAATCTAAAAAGCAGAAATCTCAAAGACATTATAGACAGTACAATAAGAACCAAGTGTGTGAAATATAGTGAGTTAAAACAGACACGTGAGTATAGAAGATGTGTATGCTTTGTACATATAAATAGAACTGTGATGTATGGAATAATTTAGTAAGTTAGTGTGAAGGAGAATTAATTAATTCTATTTTGCTAGATTGCTTTAGGAACTCATGAAAATGGTATTTATGGAGACTTGATGTTGACCAAAAAGACGGTTCAGAAACCCATTTCTTATGGGTGTTTATAATTATCTACTATGAACTGTCAGGAGTCATATAACCTAAAAATCAAAATGGAAAATAAATAGTTGAGGCATTAGAGGACAAATTATAATTATAAGCAAAACAGGAAAAAAGGAAAAAAGGGGCAGAGAGAGGGGGAAAGAGAGAAGAAAGAAGTCTTTAATGGGAAAGAAGAAAAAGACAAATCATTACATTTTGATAAAATAATTATGAGTTCAAAGGACAAATTCACATAAAGTATCAGGTTTCTCTCTTGGGTACATACACATACACACAAGAAAACTGGCTTTTCTCAAGCAAAGACACCACAAACTTTGTGCATCTTGCATTTTGTGCACTTTTGCATCTTGGATCACTACCATGCTATCTAGAATTAATCTTCATAGAGACTTTGCTTAAAGTTTTAAAAGAAAATAATGTATTCCTAATTCTGGGGTAGTTGCTGCAAATTTTGACAGGGGCTGGACTATGCAGAACCTACCTTCTGCCTTCAGCATGTTTTTGTCTTCAGCTGTTGGATTGATTTGATGTGATTCCAAATAGAAAATAGTACAGGAGAGGGAAAGAAAACAACAAAAAAGGAAATAAATATTTAAATATCAATTCAAAAGACATGAGAGAAAAACGATCTGGAAGTATATACTTTTGATTAACACTTGTTGAAATAAGTTAACTTTTCAAAAGAGAAATTGTTCAGCTAAAATCAAATATCTTTCATTGGATATTGTATATCAAACATCACCATGAGTGTAACTGAATGTCAATACAACATTCAAGAACAGAGTAAAGGAGGTACCAATAAAAAAATGTGAAGGCATTCGGGTTTGATTCACATCAATATATATGGCTGTACAGAGCCTGTTGCAAGAATCAGTGGGACATTTGAGTGAAAAGCACAGCAGAAATGGTGAGATTTGGATCACCTACAATACCTCAATATATTGAGGTGCATTCCGCCTAGGTAGCATGTATACTCCCTAAGCCTTTCTTGTCAACAGAGATCACTAAAGAGTGCACTTGACTGGCCCTGAAGGCGATAGGGACGTCTAAACCTTGGTCTCATTAGCACCATGCCATAATCAATAGAGCAGATTTTATGACTGTCATATCCCAGCAGATATGTAGTAAGTTCTTGTTTACCATTTATGGTCATTCTCTCCAGCCTATGCATCTGCATTCCCTTCTGTTCTAATCCCCAGTTGTCTCACAATGAAAACTTAACCGAGGAGCTTGTGCTTGTCCTGACCTTTACAACAACTCACATTTCTTAAGGTTCTTTTCAGCAGGAAAGATTAGGAACAGGTTATATTTTATTAGTGATAATAATAAAATATATTATCTCTGGTCCTATCACCATGTTTTTCTGTTTTCTGTTCTCACTTGAATGGTGTTTGAAGTGTAATGGTTTATATTTAAGGTACAATTTATGCTTTTTTGGTCATATGCATAGTAAAACAATTACTTTCCTGTTACTGTAGTGTATGATCTATCAAATTAACTACCTTCTTGTGCAATTATCTTTCACCCTCCTCCTCCCCATGCCTCTCATGCATCTCCCTCCCTTCCTGTTTCTCATATCCTTCCTTCCTTCCTTCCTTCCTTCCTTCCTTCCTTCCTTCCTTCCTTCCTTCCTTTCTTCTTCCTCCTTGTCTATCTACACCCTTCTCACCTTCTTTCTCCTCCTCCTTATGCCCCCATCTTCCCTCTCACCTTTGTCTTCCCTTCTTTTCTCCTTCCTTCTCCTTCTCAGTGGTGAAAGTGCCTGAAATTCCTCACTGGATTTTCAATGAAGCACACAGTATCATCAATGACAGTGATCAGGCTGCATGCTGGATCCCCAGCAATCCTTCAGGCATAACTTAACTGCAAATCTACACCCTGTGAACATCTCTCAGTTGGCCCAACCCCAACATGAACTATAATCAAAGCTTCTCCTTTATTTTTGCATATTTGTCAATTATAGATGTTACATACACATGAGCGATCACATAGTGTTTAGGTGTGTGTGTGTGTGTTTCAGGTTATTTTATTTAGTAAGATGTTTTTCTAGGTTCTCCACATTTTTCACATGGCAAAATTCCCTCATCTCTCCTAAATTTCTGGGTTTGGCAATGACCCTGAATGGTATAATTTAATTGGTATGCACATATAATGAACATAAAATTGGACAGAATGTTCATATAGGGTGTTTTGGTTTAGCTTGGAAAACAAAAGAAATCTCCTACTTTAGTTAGAGATCTTAGTCCAGTTGCAGTAATTCAACTATTTTTTTCTTTAACAAATATAAAAACAGCAGGCATTTCATATTACAATATGTGCTTTCTTTAGGGCTTTGTGTTATTGATTTAAAGTAATGTAATGACTATTTTTCTACTTGTGAATATATCATACTAGCCAAATATGATTACATTTTAGAAGGAAACTAAAAGTTAGAAGTTTTATGACTTCAGTATGGTAGTATCACTTCCAATTTATTTTATATGTCTGAAGTAAATATATGCAATTATTCAATGGGAAGAGACTGCCAGGATCAATGTTCTTAGATAACCCATCCTGGAATCCTTTCTAGGCCTTACTATTAACAAAATGAACCACATGACAAAGTTCTACCTTGTCCTTGGCAGAGCCAATCAAAATACTCTCTACCTCTCTGCCCATTTGTTTCTGCATGTGTCTCTAATTCCTCATCCGCTTCCCCCCCCTCTATCTCTCTGTGTGCATCTCTCTGTCTCTGTCTCCCTGTTTCTGCCTCTGCTCCTCTTCCATTCTCCCTCAGTTATCTGTATTCTTCTAACATGCTACTGTAAAGTAGGCAGGTATTGGTTCCCAGTGCTGAAGAAATTAAGAGAGTGCAGACACTGAGCCTTCTTTTGGAGGCTTATGAAAGTAAAAAGGAGGCAGGGGAGAACCCATCCAGTGTAGTACTGCCAAGATGGAGAGGTGCTGAGGGCTTTAAAAGGTTTCCATGATTTCTTCTTATCATTGTGATGGCACCAGAATTGCTCATTTTCACTGTTGGACAGCATAGACTGACTGCATTCCTACATAAGGCTCCCTTCAGAGTGAGCCTGGGAAAAGGCCAATATCAAATTTTTGTTTTATCATAATAAAGTTGAAAAGCTAATCCTTATTGAATTATTTTGAACTTATAGTGAAAATAAGACTGTTTTGTAAAGGTGTTGCTTGATTTGATCTAGGATCCTGGTTCTTTCATCTGTCCTTACTTTGAAGATTCTGCTGAAAGGAAATCTCAGATATATTCAGGTAAAAATATTTATATGAAGATGCAAAACTCAAAATGAAAGAAGAATTACTTTAGTTTGAAAAAAAAACAAAATGAAAGTTGTATTTTAGAAAACTTGCTCATGATCTCTCAGGTAACTGTACAGCATTCCCTTTCTGGTTTATCAATAATTGATTTGCAATTTTTTCAAACAAAAGTAATACTTAAAACATATATACAGAGCTGATAGCTGTCAATAAAGAAGCTTAGTTTTGGACTTGTTTTTTTTTTTTTTTCGCGACAGAGTTTCTCTGTAGCTTTGGAGCCTGTCCAGGAACTAGTTCTTGTAGACCAGACTGTCCTTGAACTCACAGAGATCTGCCTGTCTCTGTCTCCTGAATGCTGAGATTAAAGGCATGTGCCACCACCACCTAGACAGACTTTTATATATTAAGATCAAAAAGTTTAATCACTAATTCAGTTTCTCTATCATCAGTTAATATAAAAAATTAACCTAATTGAATACCTTTTACTAGTGAGAAAAAATAAGGATGTTGTTCTTGCTGTATGATTCATTCTAAAAAAAAAATATTTCTAAAGTTTGACACTTGTACCCTTTCTCATAAATTAAAGGTTTATTTAGCCAGACCTCTCCCTTGCAGAGGTTTCTTTCCCAGACACCACTCTCTACTAAGAAGATGGACACATGGAAAATTGGATCCAATTCCTTCACACACTTTTCCAATCAGTATTAAGATCTCTGACGGGAGTCTGTAGTAGGTTTGGGTTGATTTGGATGCTCATTCCATTCATCTGGGACCTCAATACCTCACAATCACCTTAATAATAGTAGTGGGTATATACCTGAGCATCATGAGACCATAAATCATCCAGAGGAACTCACTGACAGGTGCAAGCTTTCTTCATGATCTGCTTATTGCAATCTCGTGTAAGAAACCAACTTATGTCAGAAATGATTATGATTTTTAAATTTAGCTAGCACAGAGATCGTGCATTATTTTTTAACAAAGGAGAGAGTCTGGTGGTGTGTACTGTGGTCTTATTAAGTTACAAATAAACCAAAACCAATAAACCAAATAAAGAGACACAGGGGAATTTGGGAATCTGTAGCATTAGAATTGCCACACTCATTTGTCTTTCAATTAAGACTTCGTTTCTGCCTCTTTTACAAAGATTTAGTTGCAGTTTATGAAAATAGAGAGAGAAAAGTTTCTGCTACAACAATAGATAGAAATTGTGTGGCTAAGAACCCTGTTTATAGAGGTGATAGACACAAGTCAAACAGTCTGACCATCTTGAAATTGATTTTTATGAAATAAACAGATGGTGAACCACGAAAAATATTTACGAGTAATATTCTGCAATGGGCAGAAATGTGTGGAGAAATAGCTACACTTCAACACCTTTGTTCAACACAGACTATGCATTCATCAGTCTTATTGTGTGCACTGACTGCTCATCCATCAGCCCTACTGTGTGTTCAGTTTCCAGTTGCTAGGACTGCAGTGGAAGTGAGACAAGAGTTTTGCTTTCCTAGGGTTGACAGTGCTCCCGGATGGCAGCTTGAGTGGGAGCCCAAGGCAAGACATGATCCAGATACTTAAAGAGATATGCTCGCTCTAAACGGTAGGAAAAGAATGCCAAGCCTCGGAAATCAATCTGAATCAAAGAGCCAACATAAGATTTCGGGAGGGAAAACAATAAATGCATTCGGGGGTTGGGGAACTAGAGCACAAGTGACAACTGTGGTTTTCTTTCTTTAATTGTCATGTTTCAAATTATAAAGCATGAAAACAGCTTCTGTGATGGGAAAATAAATCAGGGTTCTGTACAGTAAAATAAAAAATAAACAGGTACAAATTAATTTAGGTACAAAGACAGAACTTTAGGATATTTATGAAGAATGAAAGATCTGAATACTAGTAGCAAGAAGCCCCAAATGATCTGTTTCAGGTGTTTAGTGCCATGCTCCACATCCATGCTCATGTGCACAAGTGTACATGCACACAAATACACACATATGTAAACAAATATCATGCCCACACCACACACACACCACACACATGTACACACGTACCACACGCACAGACAAACACACTTAACAAATATACATGCCACACACACATACCACACACAGACACAAATATACACACATGCATATACATCACACAAACATATACGTGCAAACATACCACAATACACATATATACAAAGACACTACACACATACACTGCACACACACCACACACATACCACATGTATACGCATACACATTTACACACACCACACACATACACACCACATGCACACCACCCGCCACCCACATGCACATCACCCACATGCACACACAACATGCACACACATACATGCACACACACCACACACACATGTATACACACTATACATACATACATATACACACACATACCACACACATGCACACGAACCACACATATACACAAACACACTTAACCAGAAGGATGTCTATAGCAAGGTGTTTGCTGCAACAGCATGTTGATGGCAGGCCCACCTTGAAGCCTGTCCCATTAGCCTCCACTGTCTCTCTTAGTCTAAAACACTAAGTAGCCCCTGTTTCTATGACTCCTTTTAGAATATTGATGTACAAATAGAAATATCTCACATGCTAACTTTTTGTTAGTTTTTACTTTTGTTTATTTGTTTGATTGTTTTGTTTATACGATAGGGTCTTATGTAGCCCAGAATAGACTCAATTTCACAATTTAGCCAAGTTGCATAAAATTTCTGATCCTTTTGCTCTTCTTCCCTTGTGCTGTGAGGGCCTATGTGTATTCCCATGCTTCGATCATATTAAATTTCTAATTAAAACTGAAAAACACACATAGTGTTTTTCCCAGGAGAATTATATATTACAGGGTTGATGAAGTGGCTCACTCAGTGAAGGAACCTTACCAACAAGCTGCTATGGAATAATACTTTTGTACCCTGTAAAGATTTGTCATTCATACTGGTTTAATGAAATGCTGATTGGCCAGTAGCCAGGCAGGAAGTATATCAGGCCAGTAAGACTAAGAGAACTAAGGGAAGAGGAAAAGCAGAGACACAGTCACCAGATAAATGCAGAGGAAGCAAGTTGAAAATGCCTTACTGAGAAAAGGTATCAATCCATGTGGCTAAACATAGACAAGACTTAAGGGCTAACATAAATTATAAGAGCTAGTTCCTAATAAACCTGAGCTAATAGGCCAAACAATTTATAATTAATATAAGCCTCTGCTTATTTCTTTGGGACTGAATGGCTGAAGTACCAGGTGGGAGAGAAACTTCTGTCTACAACAAACCTTAACACCTGAGCTGCTATATTCAGAAGAAATTCCTTCCTTCTGTTTTTCCCCATCTCCACAAAGCAGGAACACTACAAAAGGCCAAGTCATATCATCATGTCACAGTAGAAACTAAGGAAGGGGTTAAATTTGTGGGTGATTGAAAGTTGCTACTCTTCCTCTCCCTAGATCCCCAGGTAAACATCATCAACATCTAGTATACCAAGACTATGATTAAGGTGTCCCCTCCAGCTCTAGGGCTTTTTGTTTCAGGGTGATTGACCTAGGCTGTGACTTCATCTTATGAACTGTCTTTCTACAAAACAGTGTGGTCTGGTTCTTCAGGACCTCAATCTTCTGATGAATCTTAGGAAGTTTATTTTCAGTGAATTCACCTTTGTGCTAAAGAGGACAGGACTGACAGCTCCCAGTTATTTATATGACAAAGCCAAGTCTCAAAACATAGCTTTTAAAGGAACACTCTGCCCAATATGAAAAGTTTTCATGGACAGTTAATATAAAGTGGAGTAAAATAAAACTGTCATCAAATTCTTTGCTTTCCATTCATTCACAAAAAATAAAGACATTTACAGTCATATCCTAATTTTGGATATACAATTTTCTCATCACACATCACATCCACAGAATTCTCACAAAATAATACCAGCCAATAAAAATGCCAATCATGTAGGATAGTTATTTATCGTACATTTTTGCCATAGCTGCTGTAAATCAACAGCATTATAAAGCTGGACTTCAAGCAGTATACTGATGACATTTTTTCACATACATAAAAACACATATAATAGGCAGATTCTTGGACAAACTTCATTCATAAAGAGAACTTAAGTTATTAAAAATCCAAATTTCATTTAGTTTTCTCTACCCCGTACCACATTTCTACTTCTTCCTAAATAATATGACAGACTGTCTGCTGCACACTTCAGAGTACCCAACATTTGCTTTGCCCATGTCATAGTCTTTAGAACAAACCTCTCTTCTGTACTCTCAAGTCTTGACTTCTCTATTGCATCTATTCTGAAACTTCTTAGTGACTGTGCTCAATGGTATTGTCTCTCTTCTATTCTCACCATTCTAATCTCTGGATGCAGAGATTAGAGATGCAGAAAACATAATCACTTCTTGTTACCGATGTTTTTTGTTTTTTTTAATATTTATTTATTATGTATACAATATTCCTTCTGCATGTATGTCTGAAGGCCAGAAGAGGGCACCAGACCTCATTTCAGATGGTTGTGAGCCACCATGTGGTTGCTGGGAATTGAACTCAGGACCTTTGGAAGAGCAGGCAATGCTCTTAACCGCTGAGCCATCTCTCCAGCCCCGATGTTTTTTGTTTTGAATCCACATTGTCCATCAGAAATTCTTGGCTGAATTCTGGAAAATATCTTGAGACATGGTTTCACAGTCATTTAGTGCTCCATATGTAAGACGGCTTGATATTTGTGCTCCTGGGTTTGCTTTTCTTCTTCATCCCTTCTTTCTTTCTTGTATAGCCATATATTTTACTCTAAATATTCTGATCTTTTTTTTACTTATAATGACAACTGGTCTCTAATAGAAGTATATTTCGTGGCTTAAAAGAACTACTGGTAACTGTTTTCCAGCCTGTTCCTGAGAGTTCCCACATTCTGACATATGTGGCTGCACATTCCTTGTTTTACTAAGATATGCGAGTTCATGGCTTCCTTCATGTGCTAGATTTCCTGTCCCTGGGACAAATACCTTAGAGTATCTACACTCAGGAAGAAAAGAATGTTTTGGTTGATGGTTTCAGATGTTCCCACATGTGATAGGTTGGCTCTGTTGTTTTAGGGACCTGAAAGAACACCATGAAGGTTAGAACATGTGGCAAAAGCTTCTCCCATCTTGGTGGACAGGAGGCATAGAGAGAAGAGAGCACAAGAGACAAAGGGAACATCTCTTTAGGCCATGCCTTCTGCTCATCAGACTTCACCCCAAACTCTCATCTCCTCCCAGTGAAGTCATCACATCCATTAAGGTATCAGTTCACTGATCAGGTCAGAATTCTAAAACTCTGATTACTTCTACAAATCTATTGACAGCAAACCAAGTATAGGCAAGCCTGTGGGGAAATATCTATCAAGTCATAATCATCTGACATCATCATGGGATTGTTTTGTGGGTCATTGGTTGTCCTAGTCACTATGTCTTTAACATCTTGTTCTTAATTGCAAAATTCCTGTCCACCTAAATGGTGAAGCCTTCTTTCAGAGAAGGTTTGCACTTTCTAGAAAACAATCATCACCTCTGATCTGGGATTTATCTACTCCACCAAAAGGTCCAGAAGAATTATGAGGTCAGATATAGCTCACAGACCTGGCTGTCCCCACAGCAACCAAACTCCTTCACATACCTCTCATTTCTACTTCAACTCAGGGAGAAGCTCAGAAGGAGACAAAGAACAAGAAGGATGCAGAAGAATTTGAATTCTCACTCAAACTTGAAATTTATCATTACATTAAAACAAATATTAGTTTAGAACTTGTGTTCATCTATTTGTCTGCTCTTTGATCAAGAAACAAAAATTGTATATATATTTGTGGGGTACCACGTGTCAATTTGGTATAGGTACACATTAGTTAGTATGCAAATAAAGAATAGTGTATTTATTTCTTCAAAACGTATTTCTTTATGAAAAAATATTTAAAATGGTCTCTTTGTGTTTTCCGAAGTGTTACATTTTATCACTCTATAGTACAACACCACATCAGAAATTATTTATTCAATATATCAGAAATTTAGTACCATAGCATAGCTGAGACAAAGTAAATGAAAAAAGTAAGATTCAGGAAGAAAGGAAAATAGGATTTATTGTGGTCCAGGTTATAACATGATGAGGGTGATAGAACAGCAGGATCATGAGGCAGACACTCACATTAAGGAAGCCAATAATGTTGGTACTTAGCTTGTGTTTTCCTTTTGATTCAGTCTAAGACTCCAGGCAATGAAATAATACCCTCATTCTGAGCAAATGGTTTCACATTTCTGGAAATACCCTTGTGAGACCTATCTAGAAATGTCCTGGGAAGTAAAGGTGGCAATGAATATTGATCATTACACTTCCTTAAATTTTGTCTCTGGGTTGTTGTGGACATGAGGGTGCAGGTACTTATTCAGTGTAGTGATTCCATTCATTTTATACATGTAATAGTGAGATCCCTGGCTCATGTGGTGGTATATTAATTTTTTTGAGAACTTCTGCATTGCATTCCATAATGACTTTACCAATTATCCCTTATCTGATGCTACAGGAAGTTAAGTGAGATTATCTAGTTTACCAGAAGCTGATAACTTACAAAATTTTTAAAATCCACAATGCATTGCAATCTCTTATAGTAGACCTATTGGTTAAATATTCCTAGTAATATATCAAGATCCATACATTAGTAATATAATTTTATTTACAAAGAAAACATCTCAAATTTTAATTTATATTAAAATAAATTTTACTCTCCAGTCTAATCAAAATGTCTCCTACATGTTAGTTCTGGTAGTCCAAGAATGAAGGGATAATCATTTGTACAGTTGAGTTGCCTAGTGGTGAAATAAGTAGCCTAGGTTACGTATTCCATCCCGTAGATAAGTACTAGAAATCTATAGAATTAAACAAGGAACAGCAACAGTCGAGTAAAACCTAGGAAAATCACTGCCTGAACACTATGACCAAGTACCCACAGGCATAGAAGGGCAGGTTAGCATGAGGGAGTAGGAAATAGGTTTTGATTTATGACTTTCTTTTTGCTATATTGCCTTTGGTGGGTGATATTTCTGAATTTATATACCTATAATAGAGCAACACATCAGAGAAACTGAATACCTTGACATATGAAGAATGAAATGATACATCATGATTAAGTCCAGTGCTTTATAGGAATACAGTAAAAGTCAGCACCTCTAGTGTATGCCACCATGCAATGGTACTATTTCTATACATGTGGAACTATAAGAGACAGAAATCTCACCTTTATGTACATTCCAAGAAATAACAATAATATTCATAATAACAACAGTAGCATTTAAATTATATAAATAGCCAGGTACATTTCTAAGTATCTATCTATCGTCTATCTATCTATCTATCTATCTATCTATCTATCTATCTATCTATCTATCTATCTATCTATCTATCTATATCATCTATTGACCTGTTACTGACTGTATGTGGTTTCTTTGTTAGTGTGAGGAATAGCTCAAGAACTCGAATGTTAAGAATCCTGCATAAGCCCGGAAGTGCATGAATATTTGCCCACATTCCAACTGTACAGTCTCCAGTATGACTTCATTAGAACACAAGTGCAAATTGATACCATTTGTTTCCTTTAAAACAACAATATTGAAAGAGGACTGGAAGAATGCGCTTCTGACGAAGATGGGAAGATAGCCCCATGGTAAATGAACTGTTTCAGTCACTCTGGAGAGTGGTATTAATTAAAGATGTGGGTGCTTCATGATCCACTGTAGCTGTGGCCACTCCAATGGAACTGATCCTTGGCAGAGTTCCTTTGATGTCTCCTTTATTTCTTATCCACAAGTTTACGTCCTCTTTATAATCATTTTTCACATATTGGGTCCCCTCTTTCCTCCAGTATTCCTAAATTCTTTTTGTTGTTGTTGTTGTTATATTTTGACAGATGATATTTCTGTTATTTTTTATTGTTTTTATTGAGCTATACATTTTTCTCTACTCCACTTCCTTCCTCCCCTCTTCACATCTACCCTTTTTGGTGACTACCACACTCCCAATTTACTCAGGAGATCTTATATTTTTCTACTTCCCATGCAGATCCATGTATGTATCTCTTAGGGGCCTCTTTGTTGTCTAGCTTATCTGGAATTGTGGACTATAGGCTGACTTTTCTTTTTTTTATGTCTAAAAGCTATTTAAGCGTGAATATGTATTTTATTTGTCTTTTTGGGTCTGGGTTATGTCACTCAATATGCTTTTTCCTAAATTCATCTATTTGCCTGCAAATTTCAAGATGACATTATTTTTTATCTCTGAGTAGTACTCTATTGTGTGAATGTACCACATTTTCTTCATCCATTCTTCAGTTGAGGGTCTTCTAGGTTGTTTCTAGGCTTTGGCTATTATGAATAATGCTACTGTAAACATGGTTGAGCACATGTCTTTGTGGTATGATTGAGCATTCCTAAATTCTAAAAGGAAATCACACTTCAGTTATCAAGGGTTTACCAGCTAAATTATATTCTTTGAATTTGCAGAATCCAGAACACAGGCTGACCTTCAGAGAATGCCAGAGTGCAGAACAACCCTCCTTGTTCTTTTTAACCCATGCTTCAGCTAAACTAAAGCAAACAATGTTCTGTGTGCTTTCACTTTGTAGACTAGTATTTTGTTTTTTATAAGAACTACAGTAACAAACTTCAGGAGGTCACAGTCCATGGTCCATTGAAATAGTCTAGCCTGAGAAATAGGAGGAAAGGCTGAGAGTCTGTTCAGCGGGTATCCTTGTTAGTCATGTTCCCCTATTTTCCCCATAAAAGTCTTCTGCAATACCCCCATATCCACCCATCCCGAGGTCAGAAAGCAAGAAATTTGAGGATGATAGGCATAGCCTCCAGTAGGATCCATGATAAATACAGTTCCTTCTTATTAGGTTTCCAGAGCCATGAGTAGTGTGGAACTGAGTTTGATGAAACTCTAATATTTTCACATGGCTTTATTTGTTTATCAAGGTGTTATAAATAGACACAGTAAGTTGAAGAAATATATCTATCCCTGAAGTAGTAATGAGCAAAATAACTGGAATACTGGTGAAAGGCACAAACTGGCCGTACATTCGGCAATAATATTCAGACCTCAAATTTAGGATCATAAAGATATCAGGGAGTAGAATTAGTCACCCTTTGATTAGGTTAACATACTCATTGACCCCCAGACATGGAAGGTGTTTATAAACATTGGAAGTGGTTTGGCAAATATATCAGAAAGCTTTAACGGGAGCAATATAAAATCCAAGAAAGGAAAACAAAATCAAATATAACAAGGGAAGATATTTATCAAGATTCAGAAGAACAATGTGCTCCAAGTCAAAAAACTGTGTCCCGCTCTGCTCTTTATGTGACTCTCAAATAGAAAACTAGACACATTGTGGGAATCAATTTGATCCGAGTATAGTGTCTCAGGTGTGTTTACAATCCCCGCACTTAAGAAGCAAGGCGAGAGAACAGGGAGTTCAAGGTGAGCACATAGCAAGAATTTGTCCACAACAAATAATAATGAATACATCCCACCACGTCTTCTTGTAACTCCATTGGTTTTACATACCTGTTTCCTATTTTTCCTACATCTCTTTTTTATCTATCCTGAAAATCCTAGAGGGTTAACCGAACATCTAGAAATAACTTAAGGAGAAAGCATCATTGAAGCATAAAGGAGCACCAGGCAGCACCCTAACATTTCTTATGGCAATATAAATTCCCTTCATTCAAAATGCGCCTTTTAATATTTTAATTAGGATCCTGTGGTATGTGAAAGGAACATCTGATTTTAGAAATGCAAATGAGGATTGCTATGGAACAAAGATGCAGTTCAGCAGCCAGCTTGGAAGAGACAGAATGAGAGAAGGCTCCTGAGAAATAGCCTGACTTTTTTAAGATGAAAATTATAGTTGCGTTTTTTTCAAATTTAGCAATTTGACAAGGTTAATGACAATTTTAATACACTTTTTACTTACAAATGTAATAATTATCTTTGACTAATAAACTCGAAATCCATCAAACTGATTGCATATTGATAGTAAGCAGAGGTGGCTGTCCCTGTGTTTGCACCATGTCCAGAAAGCAGAGCTTTCTCCCTTCAGTACTGACTTTGCTTCCTTCTTGCTGCTCTCTTTCCCTCAACGGCTTAATCCTATGAAATCTCTGCAATTAAACTTCTTTTGCAGATTGTGTATAAAATGCAGCTGGCTTTCTAGCCTTCTTATTTTAAATTAAATTAAATTGAATGTCTGAGAGGTTAAAAAAAAGACTTAGCTAGTGACTTGCAAGGAGTCAAGTCACATGATGTAATCAAAGCTTTCGGTCTCAGCAACTAGGATTCTCTAATTTAGGACATGGTGCTTACGATTTCTGCCACCTTAGAGGAGAAATCTGCCAAATATTTTTAAAATTTTGCCTGTGTTTTAGTCTTCTTCTATCATAAGAGAGAAAAACGTGATTTGGGGGAGGGTCAAAAAGAACCATGTGGCTTTCTCAATCGAGAAACTGGAGACCACTTCCTCCAGGGTGGAAAGGTTAGTCATCAATAAAGCAGAAACAGAGGAAGAGAGACACATGATGGGGAAAGAGAGACCAACAAACAGGGTCAGTAGCAAAGCAAGTACAAGCAAGTACACCCCTTGCAATGTATGAACAGGACTCTGGCTTCTACAAACCAGAAGGTTAAGCCTACATTCAGATGATAGCGCTCCAAAGAGATTTGGAATTAGATTTTAAGAAAAAAGCAGTTTAGGAACTGCTTGAAAATGCATTTTGTTTGCAGTTTTTAGATTGCATTATAGTCAGATAGACGTTAACAAATTACTTAGTATCAAAGGAAATCACATGATTTATTTGTATAAGGAAGTATACCAATCTTATAGATTTGAAGATTAACCTAAATGATGCATTTGTATCATGTTGTAAAGAAGATGTCAAGATCTCTTGAGTAAATTGGGAACATGGAGAGCATGAGAGTGGGTAGAAGAGGAGGGGTAGAGAGGGAAGAGAACAGAGAAATATGAATAGCTCAATAAAAACAATAAAAAAAAAGACATTCTTTATAGTACTTGGCACAGTTATTGCAAATTATCAGTGAACATTGCTGACCATCATAGTGATGTTAATAGCTTTGTTAAAATTATCAGGGGAATACTTTTTATAATGTAGTATGTTTTCTGATTCACAAGTCATTCACCAATTGTAAGAATTATATGTAAACAGAAATAGGCTCAATCCATGTGGAAGTATTTGCTGATGTCTTCCAAATGACAGAGTTACGGAAGCGAGACAGAGGAGAGGACGAAATAAACATTTGGGGTTCAAAGGCTGATGTTCAAAGAATGATGAAGTTAGTTAAAATCCAAATCCATGCACAGAAAGATCTTTGGAAAGAACAGAATAAACAAATCTGCCAAACTCAAAAATGATGTACACACAAAAATAATAACATATATTGTTGAGGTACAGTGGAAAGAATATAGCTGCCTAGAGAAGACCTCCATAGTAATAATATGAACAGATGGCCAAGGAGGAAAGGGAAAACTCACAGGCTCCCGTCTAAACAAATAACTACAGGCAACTTATGACTATAAAAAGATGGAATTTAGCTTCCTTAGCAATGAGCCCCCTAGTTAGCTACCCAATACAAAGTGGCCAGCTGTGACATCATACGTACAGAAACTCTACTAAATGAAAAGGCAGAGGACATGAGAGGGTTAGGGGAGGCAAGGAAAAGGTTGGAGAAAGGAAAGCAATAAAGGAAAGTGAAGAAATTATATTTCAAATTTAAAAATTTAATACAAACTAAAATAAATACTAAACCAGTTGAGAAGACAGATGGAGAAATAAGGAAAGGACCAACAGTTTCAAAAATAGATGATGACTTTTTTATTAAGGAATTAAATGGTATATATTTATAAGCAGAGGAAAATGTAATGATTTTTTAATTGTGGATTCTGCTGGTGTTTTAAGTATAAAGCTAAACAATGAAAAAATTTTTATATGAAAATTATATAATAAATCATAAATAGAGAACTTTGAAGGACTGTGCAGCATAGTATATATAATATTAATTTTCTCTAGAAGTTACTTCATTAAACAGAATTTATGATAATGAAAACAGAAAAAAAATCAATATTTTCTAACAAGGAAAGGGATAGATGAATTAGAGTACGTCTCTCACCAGACTATTATGCAGCCATTAAGGTAATGATTTCTTTATAATTAATTACATGGGAAATTTCTCAATAGAAACTTCAGGTGATATATGGATGATTAAAATTCACATGTATTTATGTCTCTGCAATATACATATGCTAATACTCCTATATATTAAAATACAAGATTCAAAGTGTGTATAATCATGTACATAAATCTATATACTTCAAAACCAAAGTATGGAGTAAAATGTGATGAATAGATTTTAGACTATGAGATTATTCTGTTCTATTCATTTGTAAAGCTTTTCCACCTTTCCAAATCAAAAGTTTACCTTTATAGTTAGAAACATATTATTTTCAAAAACACATATAAGTTCTAATGGGCACAGTCACAGCTCAATTTAAACACAATGTCAAGGAAAATGGTTACATGAAGATTACATCTCACAAACTTCTGCTATTGTTCAATGACTAACATTGGACACCATTGGGCAAGTTGTCCTTAAAGACAATTCTACTCATAGTTGCACTGAGTCCCTTACAGAAGTCCATGCATGGCAAATGGGCTGTTACCCCTCAGTACTGGTCTGAATGTAGTAAGATTGCCCATTGGCTTTTTGTTATTTCATGTGACTCCCCTCACTCTCCCAGTCAGATATGTAGTACAGCAAAGCTCCTGGTAGGACAAGGGTGCAAAAGTGTACTTTCTGTTTCTAATACTCACTGCACTACAATAATTTCAAACTAACAATTTACCACCTCCTCATACAATTTTATCTTCAATTACTTAGCTCTTCCACAACTTAACCTCTCTTCTTTAACTCTCCCAGGCTAAAGGGGAAATTAAATTCTTCTGCACCATGATTTTACCACAAGAAAAAGAATCAAGCCAACTTGGTCACACATACCTGAGACCACAGCACTCAGCATGAGGTAGGAACACCAGGGACTCCAGTACAAACAGAACCATATACCAGACTGTCTCAAAATAACAGTAACCATAACAATAATAATTAACGTATAATTCCAGACATCACTAGTGAATCATGAAGAAGTTCCTCTTCAGAAGTGTGAAGATTAAACTTGCACTGAATAAAAAATTTTTGCGAAAACATTTTATTATTGCTCTTAGGAACTTAAGAACAATGGAAGTTGTATTAAACAAAATATATTATCTCTATGGTCTATTTTCCTAATTGTTCATCACTTGAGCCAGTTTCATGATTTACTCTATAGCAGTTCATTAAACAGAAGCAGCAGTAGGTATGTATGGGGAAATCATGTATTTGAAAAAAAAATGTAGCTCAGAGACTATGAGGTTGTCTTAAATGAAGTGTTGATAATTTGCTTTTTCACCAGACATACATACAAGAGGCAGCATATGCTCAACTCCAGCTACCATGGGGGGCACAGCATGTGTTGGTTAAGACTGGGTAATAACGGGAGTGACAGCCAGCAAACGTGAAGTCTCCCTAGTTAAATCATTCAGAACATAAATTATATATCCCTGGTTTTGCTTTCTGCTAATTGAGGGTTTACTGAGTCTAAAGACAAGTTAGAACCATTCATTCTATTTTATACAAAACGTACCATTTACCAAATCAATGGCAATCAAAGTAATTCATTCAAAAATCTCTGCAACACCTATCTTGTGGAAGTCGCATGTAGTAAGCCTGTCAATGGTAGATTTCATACAATATTTGATGTCTGATGCGAACAACCTTCAGAATTCTTGCAGTCATTTGATCCTACCAGTGAACATTAGTGTCTTTCACTATTTCAGAGAAAAACGCATTCCAAATAATCACAGCAAAAGAATATGAACAGTTACCTGAATTCCATTCTCAGTCAAATAGGATGCTAAGTTGTGTTCAGTTTTGCAAGCAATGAGAAATACATATATTTAAAAGAATATAAATTATGGATCTTTGGTGTCTACATTGAGTTGTTGAGTAATTTTAGTAAGTATTACTACTCATCCTTCATCTTCAGATACAGTTTTCAATAGAATAGCATATCTGTGACTGGAGATATCCAATGTTTTTAAATGACCACTTGTTTACTTAACAATAGAAGCATAAAATGTACCAGGAAATTCACATGACTCAGAACTCAAAAAAAATGAGTTATATTGGAAATGATGGCATTCAATGTGGATTTCAAAATATGAGGTTTAGGGTAGTAGAAAGACTGAATGTTAAGAAAATTAGATAAGGGAAAGAGCTGTTGATGAATTAAGGTAAGAGAAATAAATATGACATATCTCTGAAGAATTTTCAAAGAACTCAAGAATAAAGAGGCAAAACATTAGAAGTCTACAGCTGAATTGCAGGAATAAAATATTGCTATCTTATAGCTGCAATCTGTATTGAATAAATGTAGAAAGCAAAAGAAAGATATCTACAAGTAAAAATGATCTACACTAATAATAGTAGTCTACAAGTTAATGATACATATTTAACAGAAATTAAGTTCTCATAAAGAAAACTATGTTTTAGAAAATCCCGAGACTAGAAAAAGACTTAAGCCCTCACTAAGAAAAATTTTGCAACAGAAACAATTACAAAAAACTACAAATAATCGAAATCCAGAGTTGGGCAGGCCAGACCCAATGTATGTATGCATCTGTATTACAACTACCACACCTAGGGCTGGAGGAATCATTGTATAAAAGGGGACAGAGAGATTGTAAGAGCCAAAGGAAAAAGAGTGTGCAATGAGATTGCGTTTTCTAGTAAACTCAGAAGAGACACACATAAAGTCCCACCAACATGAGTGCCAAAACATGGGCTTAACAAGAAGGATACCTATAGACATGATAAAGTGGACAGGGGAAAACCCCAGAAAAAAACCAAACAAAGGACTATGGGCAACTAAGAAGTACTGAACATGGGAGAAAGTCTTTTCTAAAGAAGAGCACATCAGTTGGTCATTCAATACTAAACAGTAATCCCTGAAATTATGTCTACAAGTAACATTATACAGACTGAGCAGATTATACATCTGGGAATATATATGCATTCATATATATGTATATGATGTATACATATATACATACATAATATCACATACAAGTACATACAACAACTAGTAATAAAGACTGGGAATTTGAAAGCCATCAAGGAAAGGTGTATCGGGAGATTTGGAAAGAAGAAAGAGAAAGGAGAAATGACCTAATTACATGTAATCTCGAAAAGAAAACTAATAACAATAAAGAGCACAGTGGAAAACTGTTGTTTTATAGTCTGAATTTAAACTTCGGGTTGAATAACTAAGTGGGGCATCAGGAGTTTGAAATTTAGATCCAGAGATAATTTCAAGATTCATCAATGCATTAAAACAGAGAAGGAGGTAATAATCCAAAAAAAGTTTCTGAGAATTTGTAGGCTAAAAAATAAAAGGGTAGATAATTTGGTGTGAACATAAGGTATGATGTTTAATAAAGGACATCCACCTATGAAAATGTAAATCAGCAGCGATTCCCATTTCTGCTAGCCAGCACTTCTCAATGAAAATGAGTTTTATTGATATTCAGCTCAGACTGAGAAAATTCAGTGATATTTACAATTTTATTGAGGATTTTACAGCATCTGGAACACACCACAAGTGATAAAAAATATTGGAATAAACTTCTATGGTACTGATGGGGGTTGACTTCTTCTTTGCCCAACTTTAAAACAATAAGTAAACTTTATCATTTATGTAGCATATTATGGAAATATAAAAAGGTTGAAAAGCCAGGAAAATTTTTACATATTGGGTAAATTCTTACCCAAATGGCAATACTTTTTATTGATCTGGTAAGTTATTAGTCATCTTTACTTCCTTTATCTCATTCTCGGCAAAGTAAATGAAAGCTGAGTAGGCATTTTTCTTCCATGAACAAAAGAATTGCCAAAAGTCATCATTCCAATATATTTATATGAAAATAATAATCACAAGAAATAATGAAGGCATATGAATATGAGTCATTATTCTGCTAAATAGAGAGCTAGAAGGGAATGTTTGAATGTTTTTTGTACAAGGATAGCAGAAATCCCCACTACTGTTATCTGAGCACAGAACACTTGATCTCGTATCTTCTTTTTTTAATGGGGAGATAGGTTCCTCCAGATATGCTAAACATTGAAGTCCACAAGTCTTTCTTCCTTAGTAGTCAAATCTAAAAACACATTGTGTGACTCTTCCTGGAGAAACACAAACTTCTGTCTACCTCAGAAGAATGTCCGCACTAGGCAAAACAGTGATTCCTCCCACGTCTAGCTTTATATTGTGGTCACTTAAAGGAGCATGGATGACTTGAGGCAGCTGCATCACCAAAAGTTCACCCCAGCCTGGGGATGATGACTCATGGAAATTGCAGCCGTGTAGTAACCGATGGAATGTGCACTCCATGTCAACACAGAAGAATCTTCACTCTCTCTCAATCTCTCTTTCTCTTTCTCT
>NC_022009.1:95199495-95203694 GCF_000317375.1 Microtus ochrogaster | reverse complement strand
ATCTGTAATATTCATAACATTAGAGAGTGGTCTTATGACTCCTGTACTCCTGTAACTTTACAACTCCCTGGACCTAGTAAGTGTCCTGAGCCTCATGTGTCCTGTCAGTCTCAGGAGAAGTAAGCTTTTACTCACTGGAACATTGACGCCTTGGGTCATGTGTACATCTCCCATCACTTAGGAAGAATTTTCTTTCTTTTTCAAAATACTTTTTAGTTGTCGTGGGAGAAAAAAAAACTATGGACCTACTAAATTTATTAGGCTTTGAGACTGAAAGGATAAATTCAAGAACAATGAAAATAATGCCGATATGAAAACTTATTTACATTACACTCATGGTCAGTCAGCACCCTCAACTTTGTCACTGTCACCATGGCAATTGAAGATAATGGCATCATGGTCTCAACTCTTCTTTGCATTCTTAAAATATAGGGTGAAATCCAAAGACGTTTTTTTCTCCAAACCTTTCAGTATCTACCATTGGAGTAGACAGAGTTTCCATCTTCAGTCCTCTGACTCTGAGCTCACATGTGAGACATGCTTTAATTAACACAATGTCACCAACTGTGACAAGACAGGCATTGTTCACACTGGTGTAATATGTCATAATTCTCACATGATGTGGGATTCCCTTTGTATGCAGTGAATATTATCGGTTAATTAATAAATAAAACTGGCTTGGTCTGATAGGGCAAAAGAATAGAGGTAGGCAGGGAAAATAAAACTGAATGCTGGAAAAGAGAAGGATGGAGACAGAGAGAAGGCAGAGACAGATGCCTGTTGGGATCTTGCCGGTAAGCCACAGACTTGTGGCGATACACAGATTACTAGAAATGAGTTAGCCAATAAGAAGTTAGAGCTAATGGGCCAAGCAGTGTTTTAAATAGTTTCTGTGTGGTTATTTTGGTTCTGAGCAGCTGGAACAAATAAGTGGCCTCCACCTACACTCACACTTTTCTCGCCTGCCCTAAAAAGAATGCGCTGGGTAGGTGCAATAGTAAAAAACAAAAAGAAACATTGATTTTAACCAAATACAAATCAAAGCCTGCATCCAAGTCCAGCCAACCCGTCTGACCTAAGCTTAAACAAAAACTCTACAAGCTCATAAGTAAGAAATGGTGCTGGATGCCCTTGGGATTTGATTTTTTTATATAATGTTGTAAAATCACAGGGAGAAAAAAATAACTACAAAGAAAAGAAATGTAAAGTTTTTCAAAACAAGACCATATGTTTTGTAGCTATGTTATAAATATAAGCTGAATATAAATACACATCATAGAAGAAAAGAAAACACGCCATTTAATTGCAATGATGTGGGCAGGAAAGCTGAAGTCATAACTGGGACACTGCTG
Organism: Microtus ochrogaster; assembly: GCF_000317375.1. Taxonomy (NCBI): domain Eukaryota; kingdom Metazoa; phylum Chordata; class Mammalia; order Rodentia; family Cricetidae; genus Microtus; species Microtus ochrogaster. The sequence continues at coordinate 95,202,342 of NC_022009.1, read as the reverse complement.
GTGTGGCGAGCTGAAGGAAGCCCTTTGTTTGGCATGCTCTCACAAAAAGCTAGCGAAAGTACTGTATACACATATCTTGGTGCTTACCTGAAGATGGGAGAAAATGGTTTTGTGCACAATCCTCAGAAAATGGAAATGGAGACAGGGAAAATCTCTATATAGTTCAAGCAATAACTCTAAGATATGGAACAAGAGTAACTGAGATTGAATATCAACTTCTATGATGACTACAATGTCTTATTTTTTTTTCTATTGTGGTAGCAAAACACCATGACCAAAGGCAACGTAATGAAAGCGTTTAATTTGGGGCTCATAGTTCCAGATTGTTGGAGTCCATGGCAAGGAACACAGCAGGGTTCATCAGCAGGCATGATGCTGGTGTACTAGCTGAGAGCTTACATCCTTAGAAAAAAGTGGAAGGTGGGGCAGGGTTGAAGATACCAAAGAATGTGGTAGGATTTTTAATCATTCAAGCCTGCCCTCAGTGACCCTCCTCTTCTAGCAAAATCACACCTCCTAATCCTGCTCAAACAGTTCCACCAGCACAATACTAAGTATTAAAATATATGAGCCTGTAAGAGACATTTTCATTCAAACCATTATATACCTGGTTTGACCTAGGAACATTGTTTCATACTCAGGAACCGATAATCTTAGCAGCTGGATCCATTCCCCCAACAACTATTCCTAATCTTTAGCTTTTTGTAAAGATGTAGGCCAGTTCAGGAACATGTTACCCCCCAATGGAACATGGCTTTACATGAGGGAAACCAACATCAGAGGCAGAAGATCTCATTGACCCTCAAAACAATAACAGAATTTAAAACCCATTGTGTTTTAAGTACAAAGGCGTCCCCCTACCACCTGAACTCTGAAAAATAAGTTTTAATGAAAAGGAAAGGTATCGCTACTATGAAATTAGAGCCTCAGAGCTTGTGAAACTCATGAATTGATATTAATGCATGAAACCTTAGGAAATGCGCTACACTAAATTTATCCCTGAATAAATTTAATTAATTTCAACAAATATTTATCAAGCATTTGCTATGTGTGAAGTGTTATTTATACACAAGAAAGAAAGTAACAGGCCTGGAGCAGTCTAAATTATTATCTGTGCTTGTTCTCTGTGCCTTCTGGATGGCTTGAAACTGTGATACATTCTTCCATTTCTTCACACACATGTCCTCTTGGTTGACAGATTCCTGGGTGGGAGACAGGTGAGTTATAGGTTTGATTCATTTTAAAATTGTTTTCATTTATTTGTGTGAGGGTTTAGGGGTTTGGGGATCTGAGTGTAGGTGACATAAAGTACACGAGGAGATCAGAGAACAAGTTGTAGTAGTCTAGTCTTTGCTTCTCTGCATGTGTCTCCAGGACTGAATTCAGATCATCAAAGGATAAAGATGCTCTTAACTGATACGCCATCTCCCTGGCCCCAAGATGTATGCTTGCACTAGCTATCCTTTGGTTCTGTATACTACCTTGTTTTGTTTTTGTTGTTGTGTTGTGTTGTGTTGTGTTTTAGCTGTAGGATAAAATGTTTAACTAAATCTGTTCTTTATTTTCTTTAAACTTAAAACTTCGTAAAGTAGAAAGTTTTCGACCTTTAACTATAGCCTTGTATTTTACATAATCCTGAAATTTGTGCATGCTATAAACCAAGTAAATAAGAGAATGCCACATGATCATCTAGGAAAACAAGTGAACTTTTTATAAGGTATATTAATCTATATACCAACAAAGGAGTTTAAAGATACCACAGTGAATTTTTATAACTCTACATAGGATCAAGAGGAAAATACTTCTACTAATCAGAATAGTCCACACTTTGTTGCATGCATTTTGTAAGAGACACACAAGGGCTAAGTGAGAGACATGAAAGATGCTGCGTGAAGCGGTGATGTCTTAATCTTCACTTTGGAAAAGAGACACTTAAGCAGGTAGTGAACTTGATTTTGTCGATTTTGTTAAAGATTTTTGTTTCTCAAACAGCACAGCAAATACTAGGTTTTGGAAAGTTTCTTCCTTTTTTTTTTCTTCTTAAGAAAGAAAAGACTCCCTCGGCACACTCCAAACATGACTTAGGCAAAATAGGGCTTATTAGTACTGTGTAGATGGCAGAACCTAATCACACCAGAAGAGTTTGACTATTGAAGAGGTGTAGATCCATAGTGTAATGAAGTCATACCTCTGCTCTCCGGGGAAAGTTCTAAGGCCGTGTCCTCATCCCTTGATTCACTCAGCCATTGTTCTAAAGATTTTCTGGCTTCACCAGACTCCCCTGAAAAAATAAATAAATAAATAAATAAAGGTCCATCCTAATCATAGTTACTAAAATGCCACCTGTCCCTAACCTAACAAAAATCAATATTTAAACAGATGAACTTCATCTAGTTAGCGTCTCAGACTGGATTGGATACAGAGGAATAACAATGATATTATATATAAAAAGTCAGTTCTTTTTTGAAAAAGCCTTTTCTAAGCATTGTGTGCATGACAATTAAAATTTCAATTTCTACCTTTAAAAAGATGTTAATTGTACAATGGTTTTAATTATATTGTGAATCACTAAGACATGAATTTTCTGCTTCAAGAATAAATAATCAGCAAGGAAACTTTATTTATGGTTTCTGTCACATAAAGAAAGGATCCACAATTTTTGAAGAATGAAAAAATATCTTATCATACTTTAGAGTACTTCCTTCTAGATTCTTTTCTTGTTTGATTTTAAGTCTTGTTTATTGCCGATTTATTTACTTTTGGCTTCTTGACTCTTTGTGGCATTGCTGAGGGGATCTCTCTCCTCTCTCTCTCTCTCTCTCTCTCTCTCTCTCTCTCTCTCTCTCT
>NC_022009.1:95171246-95199395 GCF_000317375.1 Microtus ochrogaster | reverse complement strand
GTCACTCATCTCCCTTCCTCCTTCTCTGTGTGTGTCCCAATAACTGGACCATTCCCAAAGTAATTAAGTTTATTCAAACAGGTAAAAACTCAAACATAATTGAATAATAGATGAGAATCACACATGCCCCTTATAGTTATAGTGTAAATGTCTCTTCCTAAAGGATTTCTCCCATGGGCTCATTTCCAATATCATATATCATATTATGGAATGATATCAGTGGCATAGTATCTATACAACTATGACTAACACTGTGTTTAAGGAAAAAAACAAGGAACATTTACAAAGCAAACATTTCATAACCTTAAAACAGATGACAAATTTGATCTAAATAAAGTTTTTTTTTTTTACTTTCTATATGCAGACTCCAAGTAGAAAATATATAGCATCTACAAAAGGATGTTATTTCTTATAAATATTTTGGATAAAGTACTAAGATGATAATGCACGTAGCAAATGTTTTGCCACTATAGAATCAAACTATTCTGAAAGAGATAGTAGAAAACCTGATATCTAAGCTTTAGACCCTTTGTCAACACAAAACATATGAATTTGAGAATCAACAATTGCCAGCCCATCCTAAAGTAAAATTTAATTTATTCTATGTAGAGCATACTGGAAAAAAATACAATGCGATGAAAACAATACTGTGTATGAGAGTATTAGGGTTTTCCTTCTTCAAAAACATGTGTTCTAAGACTCAAGGAGACAGAGTACACAGCATATATAGAAAATACAGCCCAATTAAAAAATAGGGTACAGAACTAAACAGAGAATTCTCAACAGGAGAATTTCAAATGGTTGAAAGACACTTAAGGAAATGTTCAACATCCTTAGTCATCAGGGAAGTATAAATCAAAACAACTCTGAGATACCATTTTACACCAGTCAGAATGGCTAAGATCAAAAACACTAATGATAGCTTATGTTAGAAAGGATGAAGAGTAAGGGGAACACTCATCCTTTGTTGGTGGGAAAGGAAACTTGTACAAACACTTTAAAAATCAGTATGGCGGTTTCTCATATAATTGCGAAACAACCCACCTCAGGATCCAGCAATACCACTCTTGGGCATATACCCAAAAGATGCTCAACCATACTACAAAGACATTTGTTCAACTATGTTCCTAGTAGCATTATTTTGTAATAGCCAGAACATGGAAACAACCTAGATGTCTCTTAACCAAAGAATGAATAAAGAAAATGTGGCACATTTACACATTAGAGTACTACTCAGTGGAAAAACAAATGACGTCTTGAAATTTGTATGCAAATGGATGGAACTATGAAACACCGTCCTTAGTGAGGTAATCCAGACCCAAAAATATGAATATGGTGTGTACTCACTCATAAGTGGACTAGCTATAAACAAAGGACATTGAGCCTATAGTTTATGATCCTAGAGAAGCTAAGTAACAAGGTGAACCATGAGAAAAACAAATATGATCCATCCAGAAAGCCGAAATAGACAAGATCAGCTGACAAAATTTGGAGAATGGGGTTGGGGGAAGAAAGAAGGGTGGAAGGGAAAGAGGAGGAGAGAAGAGGATGGGGGAGGAGAGCTTGAGAGAATAGGATAGTTGAGATGGAGAAAAGACAGAGATGAGAACAACAAAAGAGAGATCTTGATTAAGGGAGCCATTATGGGGCTAGCAAGAAACCTGGAATTTCTAGAGAAATTCCCAGAAATCCACAAGAATGACCCCAGCTAAGACTCCAAGTAATAGAGGAAAGGGTGCCCAAACTGATCTTGCCCTGTAGTCAGACTGATGAATATCTTAAATATCACCACAGGACCTTCATCTAGCAACTCATAGAAACAGAGGCAAAGATCCGCATTGGAGCACTGGACAGAGCTCCCAAAGTCCAGTTGAAGAGTGGAAGGAGTGAGAATATGATCAAAGAAGTCAAGACCATGATGGGTATACCCACTGAAACAGTCTACCTGAGCTAATGGGTGTTCACCAACTCCTGCCAGACAAGAAAGTAACAGCCATAGGTTCAAACTAGGCCCTCTGAATGTGGCTGACAGTTGCATGGTTGGGGCAGACTGAGGACCCACTGGCAGTGGCACCAAGTTTTATCCCTACTGCTTGTACTGGCTCTTTGGGAAAATGTTCTCTTTGAAGGGATACCTTGCTCAGCCTAGATATAGTAGGGAGGGCTTTGGACATTCCCCCAAAGCAATGCACCTTACCCTCTCTGTGGAGTGGATGGGGGTGGGTGGGAGGGGTAAGCGGGGGGATTGGGAGGAAGAAAGAGAGGGGAAACTTGGATTGGTATGTATAATGAAAAAAGATAGTTTGTTTTATTTTTTTCAAAAAAAAGCAAAGAAAAAATATAGCTAGAACTCACCTTGAAGGTTTTCAATTTTACACAAGCTGGGTATTTTACTAGTAAAATTATTTACTCAAACTTAAATGACCCAGAAGTCATGGTGAGAATCATGAACTCTAAGAATTTGGTTTTAAGGACAAAAGTTTATTTAGCAGACAAAAATAAATCTACATATGTATTTTAAGTACAAAGAAACAATAAACTTGCCCTGTGAATTACTCCCTTAGAAAAACTTAACAAATAGAATTAGTAATCAAAGAGCTGAAATGCCATAGCAAGAATACAAATGCAAAGTACAATCTTTAGTGACTTGTCAAGTGGAAAGGAATCAAAAGTAATTTTGGCTATGCTGATGTTTGGTCCTAGCTCACCTCCAGATGTGTGTGTGTGTGTGTGTGTGTGTGTGTGTGTGTGTGTGTGTGTGTGTACATCATAGCTCTATCTTAGAGAAGCTATCTTTTGTCTATCATCAATCAGAAACACCTTCTAGAGAATAGTGGTTTATATTGTTAAAAAGCTAACTGGAATTTTTTTTTCTCAACTATAAAAACCAGAAAGATATTGATGCATTACAAAGCAATCTCAAACACTGCGGTTTGATTTATTATAAATTTGATGGAGCTTTACTTTCAGAGTCATTCCAAAGTAGGAAGCCCTTCAAAGATCATAGGAAGAACTGAGAAAAAAGTTTGTTGAATTTGCAGAGGTAGGATCATTTAGTATTCCATTAAGGAGCTTTCTCCCATGAATGAAATAAGACTTAGACACTAGAAAACCTGCATGTATTCTTACAAATTATGAAGCTCATTTCCTAAATGTAAATAAAATACAGAAAACTCTAACAAGGACTCTTATTGGTATCCAAAATAATTAAGACATTGTTTCATAATTTACATGATACTTTAAAAATCTTTAATTGGTTTTTAATCTTTATATGATTAGAACAGAGTTGCTTTGCGGTACACTAACATTCCTTGCATTATATTACAATTTTATGATTCGTTTCTTTTCCTTACTCCTGGTTTAGTTAATGCTTACTTAATTGGGGAGAGTTGAGTAAGGTCACACTAACGGCTGATTTGAAAAAGCACTCCCAAACAGCATCTGCACAATGGCTCACAAACAGGCTGATGCTGTATTGGTTTCCAGGGCTAGAAGCATCCCTGGTAAACATGCCCTTTGACACATGCCCCTCTCTTCGTGGCATTTTCACATTTTGCTAATTGTATTTAGAGAACTTTCAACTTTCATTTCTCAAAAACTATTCCATTTTGTTTTCCAGAGACAAACAAAATATCCGGTGTAAACCTCAGTCTTGTGTACTAAGTAAAGGAAGTCTGCAGCATTTAGCATTTCAGAAGCCATACACCTCTGGCTTAAATAAATATCTTAAATATCAGTTAGTAATGAATTCTTGAGAATCATACATTTTATAACAAAATGCTGCCTTAAAATCTATCTTCCACTGTGTGAAAGATATATTATAGATCAATCTGGACTCACAGCGCAAACTTCTAGGGCACTGTAGTGGAAAGACAGGTGTGTTGGGGTATTTTATTTCTCAAAATCAGCCTAATTTCATTGCCTTGCAGCTAAACCTCTATGGTGTCACTGAATAGATACAATGAAAAAAGTAAAATTATCTACAGTAGTAGCTGATGTTTGGTTTCTTAAGCACTGCTTCAATTAGTCTTTCCAACTTGCAGTGAGTTGAATATCATTAGACCTAGAAAGCATTAAAGGATTATTAATTTGTTCAAGTTAATACAGCATATACTGACAACAGTAGAAATCCACTACACTTAATTTCACAATTTATTTATAAAGCATCTCTGTGATATATAGTGCACAAAGCTGTGATGATTAAGGTGCCTCTCATGCAGCCTACCCTATGACGACTGACTTATGTAGAAATTTGCATAGGAGCTTGGAGTTGCAAGTCTTCACTTGCAAGTGATCAGCTGGTGGTATGCACTCTTCATTTCCAGTGGTAGTAAAAGCTGTCACACACCTCCATCACAAAGTAAAAACCTGTAAACAACCTGAATATGAATATAGTGTTGAGTGTAGAATATAAGAAATACATAATTATAACACAATATCACAATCATATATGTAGCAACATGATAAAAAAGAGAAAAGATAAGAATAATATCTAAAGCACTGACCATTTTTCAGAACCACATATCAATTTAGCAAACAAAACAGACCTCATTTGATAGTTACTAAGGAAGGAATATGAAATAAAATGTATGATGAATGAAATTTAAGCCAGAGTGACATTTTCCCATAGAGTCACAATGGCGATACTCCAAAAAAGAAATAGTAATATTTCAGATAATTGACTTAAAACCTTGATGATCCTGATTCTAAGGTTGTTGTAGCCTTATATAAAATACCACAAAAGAGTGCGGTGCAAAACAACAATTAGCATTGCATTCCCAAAGCCATCCATCAACCCAAGACAGTCCCCTCTAGTTACCAGACATCACTGATCACATTTAACCAGATTATTTATTGGAGTAAGAAATTTAATTAAATTCTCACTTGAGTAGCTAGAAGAGATAGAAAACAAAGGTGTATGCACTACAGATAAACCAGTGCATTGAAATGTAGTATAAATTCTTATAATGTAAAGATGAATTTCACCACATTTGGCTAGCCATAAATAAGGACTACATATATCTTTTATAGCATTGATATTTATGTTTGACACTTCCCCTTTTGTCACTTTGACCCTATAATCACTTACTTTACATATATATGTATATATGTGTATATATAAATCAACAATAAATATGTATTATTAGTAAAAAATCCTTTGATCTTCTTCCATAAACAATATTAAAGATTAACTATGTAGAATGCTTACAGTTACCGTATGCCACATGTTGCTGTGTGTTGTGTTGAGTTTAGCTGACTTATTTAATTCTCTCATTTCATGATTGATTATTACATACTACATATGATCACAGAGTTCAATAAATGATTTAAAAACTTCTGTTCTAGAAGTTGGCAATAGAGTTTTATAAACCAAGAGTTGAAATTACCATAGACGGGCATGCCAACAATTTGGTTTCTGAACAGGGTGTCTTAAAAGTACGCATTATCCCTTTTCTTTGCTTCCCTATACTACCCGGTGAAGTACCACTGACATCATTTTCATATTATACTACACGGTGGTTCCCTGTTGAGCCCTTTATTTCCATCTTCTATCTCTTCCAAATCTGTATTATTCAGAAAGTTCATAGTAAGCTCACATGTACTATGTTATATAAGTGAGATAGATAGGGGAACATTATTTTATCTTCAGAATATATTTGAATCAAGAGCATAGGAAGTTCATCAGTTGGAAAAAGAGAAAGAACCAACTCCTTTATTTTCTTTTACTTGAGGATATTTGAATGAGCAAAGCATCGTAATTTTTATAGGAGTCTATTAATAAAAGACACATTTTAGTGGCAGTGCTTTGGTTCAAATTTCTTTCTTTAGATGCAAATTATCAGGCGCTGGCAGTCTCATCATAGCTGAACATTAGCATTTGGTCACTTTGTAGGCTCTCTTCAAATTTGAATATTTCCAGATCTGGAAACCCTATTTCCAAAAGCCCATGTGAATTGGTTGGGTAGAAGAGATAACGGGCTGCTACAGAATCAGTGGTAATAGCACTCATTCCTCTCAAATGCAAGGTATAAAAAAAAGCTGCAAATGCAGATTGGAATATTCAGTCCAGGCTTCAGGAAACAAAATTCCTACTGTATTAACCCAGGTCCAGTTTGCTGTTGGGCACTTGGCAGTATGAAGAGTGCAATTCATTTCCTATTAAGAAAGACATCATGGATGCAGCCAGACAACAGCTTGTTTGGGCTCCTTCAGGATTAGCAATTACCTGTATCCTTGAAACATAGAGGGAAAGGCAACTGAAGGGTCAGCAAGGGTGGACAGCTGGTCAATCCTCTGGGCTGGGACTGCATAAAGTCTCAGCACTGTGGTTTAAGTGTGGGGTGTCATTAAATTGGCATTTAACTGAACACTATAAACAATGTCACTAGTACAACCATGTTGTTAACGATTAACCCGAAAGAAATCAGATGCTGCTATCTATCTTCTGGTGACTTCTTGAAATGCCACTTACCCAAGCTGTCTGGAGGGAAGTAAGAATATACCAATGCTATAGAGGGGGGACGTTCAAATATACCTGTATCAAATGAGAGCCTTAAATTTTACATATCTAACCTCCAGCTATGTCATAAGTGCTGTCTATGAGTACATGCAGTCCACGTAATTGTACTTTAAAAGAATTCCTAAATAACTGTTTGATGATTAAAAGAAACATACACTGATAGTTTGTGTAGTGAAATTATTCGCTTTGAGCTTGATTTGCTTTTGGCTAAAAAGCACTAGTATTTAATATTCCAATTAAGGTTGACATGGTAGCTGCAGACTTTGTAATCTTCACCACCTACAGTAGTCATTACCTGATCACATGTAATCCTTTCTGGGACTGCTACTTCTAAGAGTCTGCTTCTCTCTCGGCACATCAAGACATTCATCTTTGCATAAAGTACTTCCCTCTCGTACCCATTTGTTTGTATGATACCTAAATATATTTATATGTAGAATTTTCAAGGCTTCAGATTTTGACCAGAAAATAAATATAACTTAGAGGAAGCCTCGCTCTATATGAATTTATGTGAACAAGGACTGCAATGTTGAGGTAGAAGGTGAAACCCGAGGATGAAGGCGGGCAAAAGGAAGAGAGATGGCAGTTCCAACACAAGCTGACTACCTCTGAGAGCTCGTTCAAGAAAATTTTTGAGTGAGAGAGAAACAAGATAGGCAAAGAGTCTCTGAAGCGCTGGCTCAGGAGAATCTGTGACTGGGGGAGACACAGTAATCAGCTTAATATATCAGACACTTGGTTATTTCCGGATAAGCCAGTTTTACGCCTCGAAAATCATCTAAAATTGATGTTGTTCTTTTCCCCTTATCTAAAGCAGCTAAGAGAGTTCGGCATGGAGTGATGCCATCCTGTTTTCAGTTTAGTAAATGTGTACTGATCTCCTACTCTGTGCCAGTCATCGGGCTAAGCACCAGAGCTACAATCATGCACCAGACACAGACATGGGCCTCAAGGAGGACTTGAAGAATTGGGTGGTCACATGTCCTTTAAACAAAAAGTCTAAAGTAAGTCCAAATGGCTGGAAGCACCAGGAATGTTTCCTAAATAATTCTAAAGTGAACAGAAAGACTTCATATGGAAAATCACATCCAATGAAATTCTGGAAATTAGACTAACAATAATTAATAGCAGAAATAGGTAGCTGGAGAGGTTACCAGCAAACTCTGGAAGCAGAGACACTGTGTGCTTAGTGGGAGATAAAAGACTAGAGAGAGAAGGGAAATAGGGATAAAGAAAGGTACAGGACTTCGTACTGAGCAGCTCAGGGAAGAAGTAAAGGACTTTTGACAGAGATGGTGCACTTGCACATTACAGAATCCTTACTTCTGCAGAGTAGAGAAAGACTGAATAGGCAGGACCACTAGCAGGAGAGTGTGCTGATTCCCAAAGTGTACCGACTCCCAAAGTGTGCCGATGGCCATGGGAAAGCTGCTGCGTTGCTGTGGTGACTCAATTTGGAGGAACGTTAATCAATTGGATCCAGGAACTTAGTGGACATCTTGGATATATGGCATGATTGTTCCATTTAGCTTTGGTCCACTGCACCTTACAACAGTCAGGGATGTTTCATACTGGAAAGGTAAGGAGAAAATGATCAAGTGAAGAAGTGTACTAGTCCAAGGGAGAGTCATCGCTCAATCCTTGATTTTGGCAGAAAAGTTTACAAGCAGTGAGTTGGAGGCTTTCATTTAGTTCACCATGGCAGTTTGCAAATCACTGCACAGCAGCTCCACCTATTTCAAGTCATAAGCAGCCACAGCACCCTCATACGTGCATAAAAGCCTACAACTAAATCCAGAGGTTTCTGACAAGCCACTTCGAGTACAAGGCCTGAAACATCATCCTAAAAGGAAAATGCTTTATCACCGTCATGAACTCATTATTCTGTCCCTGACCAGCTCATCTGAAGGAAGTGCAGGCTTAATAGTTAGGAACACATATTTAGCATCGCCGAAGGTAAAATCCTGCCTTCTCAACATGCTGTCCAGGCCACACATAAATCTTCCTCCTTCAGCTTCCAAACCAGAACCAGCTATGGCATACTCTTCAGACATCCTGATTACAAAAGTAGACTTTAATTTTTCTGAGTTAAATTCCACAACACAGTCTAGCTAAACATACTGTCAGTGAAAAGATATCTTGTTTTGCACTTTTCTATTGTAAACATGTCGCTGCAAATTCTCACATATATGATTTTATGGTGTATATTTAAGGCAAAAAATATGGTATTATAAAATTTCTGCAGATAATAAAACAGTGTCAGCAGGGAATAAAATATTCCTATTGATCATTTCATTAAGCAGCAATAACACTGGATTTCATGCTAAACTCAGCTGAAATCTGTTCTTTGTGAACCCAAGCACAATGCATATATGGCCATATCATTCATTCTGCCTCTAGACATGTTCACCCCACATAGCTGCTTTTTGGTATCCTCTGGTCTGCACACTGTCTCTTCTTTAGGCCATTTAAGTGTTTGTTTAAATGAACATCCCTACCCTTAGATGCTCAACACCTTTCTTACTCTGCCATGCTCCAGTCCAGTTGTGGTTTAAGCCATTCCAATAGGTAGTCTCTGGTCAAGGACTGTCCACTCATTTGACGCCTATTTCTCTGTCCTCAGTATACTGATCCTTCCTCTATAGCAGAGCCATAGACAATACAGAAAACATTAGAAGGTGAAATGTAAAAGGACCAATTTATAAGCAACTGGGCTTTTGAGAATTGCTGTTCGGCTCTATGAAAAGATTTCTTTAGCAAATCGTTCTGAGAAGGGAGAAATTTCCAAGATGCCAATATGGCAGGGAGAGTGATTGAATTGATGGCCGACCATACATGAGTTTTTTTCCATGTACCATTTTCCCTGTAAAAGGTACTGCTGGTTGGAAAAACGGTATACAAACTAAACATCCATCCACACCAGCAAAGCTTAAGCAAAGCCCGTGTTTGACAGAAAAATATCACATGTGAATTATAAACCAAGACAAGGACAGACAGCAAACACAGCTGTGTTCCATTCCACAAGTTCCCAGTCTACCTGTGTCACACGGTTCCATCTTTAATTCTCCAAATTTAGGAAATAAAAAAGCTACAGAGTTTTCAATGCTTTGTAATACTATGAGAATTAATTATTATTATGGGTTCTATGTTGTGCTTTTCATAGTTTAATAAAGTTGTTTTTAAAAAGTACATCTTGGGGGTAGAAAACAAAGTATCTTTCCCTGCAAGTCTCAAGCCCATAAAATGCCTACTTATTGAAAGATAATTAACACTACATTTAATTTTATCTCTGTCACTCTGTCTTTTGATTCAAAGACATTCTTGGCAGAGTGTGTCTTGGTAATAGCTGACTGTTCTTTTTGATATAATCACTCCTTTCTCGTCCAGACAGGCCAATATCTTTGGTGATTAGCAGGGGACAGCCTTGTCTGTCTCGATCAGTCATGGATACTTTGCAGTTCACTATATACAATGCCACTAATTGCAGCAAAAAGAGGCCATCTAGTCTCCTTTCCTTTTTGTTTTCTTTCCTCCCAAACAGAAGAGGCAAGGAGTATTATCCCAAGGAGGAATGTTGAGATAGGTAAAATTGTCCATGCTTGCTCATAGTCAATATTTGAAAAAAAGGTTACTTTATCTCAAGAATTTTTCATTAAAACCACATATAACTTAAAGGTTCGTGTATCCCCCAAATGTAAAATGTTAATGTGTTTTAAGTTGGTAGCTTCAGAAATAATAAAGGACTGTCATATCACAGACAAATGTCTAAGTGTTTCAGTATTATTTTTAAACTTTCATCATTTGCCTACTATATTGGTTGTTTTCCTGTTGCAATGATAAAACAGCATGACTGAGACAATGTATAGAAGAGTTTATTCTGCCTGTCAGTTCCAGAAGGACAAGAACACATGATGTTGTAACGTGGAGGCATGACAACAAGCAACTGGCAGGCATAGCATCAGAAGCAGGGAGCAGAGACATCTTCTATTGTGAGCACAAGCCCCAGAGAAGAACTGGAAATGCCATAAGGATTATTTTTTTTTTTTTTACAAAGCCTGCCTATGCTGTTGTGATTCCTCCATCAAGGTTGTCTCACTGATATGTCCTCAAATATTGCAACCACCTGGTGACCAACTGTCCAAATGACAGAAACTATGGGATACATTCCTCATTCAAACCACAACACCTACTAAACTATTAGAATTCATCCAGGAACTAGAAGATAGAGTGTAGAATGTATTCAACAATAATAGAAGCATGGTATTAAATCCAATTACTATAATTCAAAAATACTGTTTTTATAAGCTAAACAAAATGTCTTCAGATAGCTTTATTCTCTTTCTTTGTCTAATATAATATAACTTTAGTTATCAAAGTCAAAATCTTAGCAATTCATGAAGTAAAATAGTATCTGGAATAGATGATGTTCTTTGAAGAATACATCAATTTTTATCAATATTACCCTTTCAGTTTTTAACTCCCTTTGAAAAAATAGAACAGGAAATATGTAACGATGCTTGTGTATCAATTAAGTGTTGGGAGTTCAGACAGAAAATGCGATTAATGCATCTGCATAAAGGCAATAACAAAAGGCTACGACCAAGACTGTAACTCTCATCAGGGTCAGCATCCATTGTGGATAATAAAATCACAGCGGTCAATGCCAGACATGAAGTTAATTGCTGTGCAAGAACTCTGAGCCCCTCATGGATCTGCCAGTCAGTAAAGGTCACAAATGCTAAGAAGCTTCAGAACCACCATCAATGGCTGCATGTAAACCTCAGAAGAGGGTTCAGGGTAAGGGTTGCATGGACGAATATTTATGTCTTTGATTGTTACTTTGTCTGGATGTATGTATGTGTACAATTCCATTAGTGCATATATAAGAGCCAGAAAAAGGATGTCAGGTATCCTTTTCTGTCTCTCCCAGCTATATTTCAGTGAGATGGAATCTTTCACTGAACGTAGAACCCACTTATTCCCCCCTGTAAGCTGGCAGTCAGAAATCCCCAGAGATCCTCCTGTTTCTACCTCCCCTCCTACCCTCAGTGTTGAGGTTACAGAAGCATGTAATGATGCTCATCCCCTTTTATCAGTGATGGGGATTGAACTCATGTTTTCATGCTTGCTCAGCAATGGAGACATGAAGTCATGTCCCAAGAATAAGGATGTGTATCTTTAAGCACAAAGAGCTAGTACTTATGAGTGTTTGTCCTCCAGGCACTTTGCCCAGTCTCTAAACAACATTGTAATCTAACTATGCCTAGCCCCCATGGGACACAACAGCTATAGCATGATTAAACAGCTCATCGTGGACACACTTAAAAGGCAGGGCAACTGAATGCCAGGATATCTTCAGTGTGAGTCCAAGGCTTTTCTTCCTGTAATTACAGTGGATGCCACCCAATACAAGGAAGCCACTCCGGGGGTGAATTGTAGCTAAAACATAAAAGCATCAAGCAAAAATGAAATTTAAGTTAAAACTATTATGGTGATGAAAGTTTTATTATATATGCATATGTGTATATATACGTAAACAAAATAAAGAAAGCCCCAATATTTTATACAGTGTTAAATTTTAAGAACTCCTACAAAATCAGGCAATAAGACAAAAGAGAAATCATTTTTGGTTCCAGTTTTTAAACAAGTTACAAGGATAACAAGAAAAAAGTGAGTTTGAAAAGCCACAAACAAATTTGAGTACTCAACAAAAAGAGCAATTCAACCCTCTGTGGAAAAGCAGAGTTAAATTTTAACACATGCAAATGTGATATAAATAAAACTGACAAAGAGAAGTAGAAGCACTTTCAGGGTGCAGTGTTGAAAATTCCTGTCAAAAACTCGATAAATGGGTAACCACAAATGCTGTGCTGTAAGGCTATCAACACCATTCTGGTCATGGTCTGGGCCTCTATTACCCACACAGAACATTCTATTGATTTGTGTTTCTGAGTGTTAAAGGGAAGGAAGAGTAACTTTATCATCAAACCCTACCTCAAATTACTGAAATCGGATTCTGCACTTTTTTAAGTCATAGAAAAATGAACACTTCAATGAAAACCTTCTGCTACATTTTGCTCTAAAGAGCAAGTCTAAAAATACATACCCAGCAAACATCCAGTGAGATATCCTCCTGCAAGTTCAAGGACCAGTTATCTCTGACCAGACATAAAGTGATTATATTTAAGTAGATTGTGATACAAAATAACACTATGTAAAAGAACGGTATGTAGACTAAGGAACAAGAAATATGGGGATGTTCTGTGAGAATAAAATGCCACTATCCTGAGGATAACACTGATAGAGAACACAAAGGTAATGACCCTGATTTAATTTCTTTCCTCTTTCATGATAGGATGCTGAATGCTTGTTGGCATGCATCAGATGTTGAAAACAAAAACAGATGGAACAAGTGGATATAACACCAGCTACGTGTCCTCACTAAACAATGGTTCTAGTGTCTGAAGCAAAGTGATGGCTGTCTGAACAACGCACGTTTTTCATGGAGACAGAGTGTGCACCGTGATGTGTCATGTTAATGAAAACTTTATGCAGCCACATATGCTGAAATAATTAAGTCTGAACTGACAATGCTACTTTTCATCAAGACAAGTGTGAATTTGATTCCAACATGGCTACCTTCAGATGAGTTCTATTGGGGCATGACCTTTGTGCAAGAATCTGCTCTCTTGAGAGTGCACAGCATATTGATCAGGATAGATCAATTACTAAATTTGTCTGTATAATCAAGATCACCAAAGATGATGAATCACATGTTTGTTCATGTGATTTATGTACACATGTGTACATGTACAAAACCTTTAGCTGAAGATGAAAAACCATGACTGATGAACCTTTTGTCATTCTGCATATCATTGCATTTTTTTAGAATTGTGTGTATATGGAATCATTTGAAATGTATTTTCTTTTTGGTACCTGACTTCTTCAATTTAATGTAATGAACTTTATAGTCATCACTGCTGGTCACGATCCTGATAAATTTTATAGCCAAGTGCTATGGAGATAATACATCTGACTTGTTCATGGTCCACTTATGGATTTATACTAATCAATCATTACTAATAAAGCTCCATCAGCACTTATGTATGAGTCTTCTGCAGATATGTGTCCACTTTTTAGGCAGATATCTAAGAAAATAAGCATGATTTTGTGATATGTATATATATATATGCTTTAGCATTCATGAAAATACCAAACAATACTACTTCTAAGTCTTTCTACCAATACAATGTGGGTGCTCAGAGGACCACATATTTCTATCAAAATTTTATTTTTCTAATCTGTTTAATTTGGTCATTATGATGTGTGTATAGTAATTTCTTCCTATGGTTTTAATTTGAAAGTTTTAATAGATAATGATATTGATTGGACTTAAGATGTATCTTGATTACATAACTTCTTTTTGAAGGTTTCAAATCTTTGTGTAATTATATGCAATGAGTTATATTTTTTTAAATATTTATTTATTTATTTATTTATTTATTTATTTATTTATTTATTATGTATAATATTCTGTCTGTGTGTATGCCTGCAGGCCAGAAGAGGGCACCAGACGTCATTACAGATGGTTGTGAGCCACCATGTGGTTGCTGGGAATTGAACTCAGGACCTTTGGAAGAGCAGGCAATGCTCTTAACCTCTGAGCCATCTCTCCAGCCCCAATGAGTTATATTTTTATTCTTGACTTTGAAGAATTACACATTCTAAAAAAAAAAAAGTTTATCAATTTTATGTTTGGGCATATTTCTTCTCAGTATTTGATGTCTTTTATTTTCCTGAGGTTTTTGCTTATATGTTTGTCTGTTTGATTTGGTTGAGACAAAGTTTTGTTTAATAAATCAGACTAGTTTTAAACTCTTGACCCATCAGTCTTAAGAATGCAACTGCTGAGATTAGAGTGGACTGCCACCATCCCTTGCCAAATGACTTGCTTTCTGGTTTCTTAATGCTCTTTAAAGAAAAATACATATAAATTTAATTTAGTCTAATGTATCTTGTTTAAGTGTTCATAACTATAAAGAAATCATTATGTACTCCAAGGAAAAAGGAATTTTTTTTGCTTTTAGACTTTTCTTTTACCTTTGAGTGCATATTTATATTGGGGTTCTGCATGAAACCAAATGTATGTATTATAAGAGGCATTAATTAGATTGATTTTTACATAATAAGAGCCTGGATTATTCTACAGTGCTCCATTAGCACACTAGGGAGATGGGGCAACCAGTGACCTTAGGTGTAAGAAGCCAGAAAACTCAGAATAGAAGGAACTCATCAAGAAGACTCTGACTGAAGTTTTATCTTTAATCATTTCTAGTGAATCATCAACTATCATATAAGAGAAGTCTTTAGACCTAAGAGGCACTGATACAAGTCCCAATCCAAGGGATAATAAAGACCTGATAGTCACAGCTGACAACAAGCAGAATGTGAAAAAGCTCAGGAAAATTGGGTTATTAGCATCAGCTGTTTTCCTTTTCTACTTTTGGTTCTATGCAGGCCTGATGTAGGATGTCCTTTGGTAT
The DNA here is from genome assembly GCF_000317375.1 of Microtus ochrogaster. Lineage (NCBI taxonomy): Eukaryota > Metazoa > Chordata > Mammalia > Rodentia > Cricetidae > Microtus > Microtus ochrogaster. The sequence goes on along the minus strand of NC_022009.1, from coordinate 95,184,332 downwards.
AATTTGCTTTTATTGGCCAATGAATAAGTCACTGTTTCAACCAGTGACTTAGCAGACTAAAAGCAAGGCAGGAAATCTAAACAGAGATACATGGAGAGAGTGGGCAGATTCAAGGATGCCATGTAGGTGCTGAAGGAGAAAGATACTGGAACCATACCAGTAGGAAACAGCCTCATAGTGATACACAGATAAATAGAAATGGGACAATTTAAGATGTAAGAGCTAGCTAGGAATATGCCTAAGCCATTGGCCAAACAGTGTTGTAATTAACATAATTTTGTGTGATTATTTAACAGCCAAGAAATAAACGTGAAGTCGCTGGTTACAAATAGCCCCCAATGTGGAACATGGATCTACATAAGATCTACAAAAACTTAAAAAAAAAGAGGGCTTCTAGACCCACAAAAATGGGACTCAAGTACAAATTCTTGGTAGCTGCTTTTTTTCCCCCCAGATAGACTGTTTGCTGACCACAAGCAGAAACATGGCTTCTTTAAGAGATGGCTTTCTGGTTTGTGCCAGTGGCAAGAAAGGATCTGGCTCTTTTGGGAGGTCCTGCTCTTAAATGGAGTTTGTGAGCAGCACACTACTAGTTGCTTAATGTCGACATAGACCCACTGTGTCTGTGGAGCTGGGGGAGTGGGCATGGCTCACAGAGGGGGTGAACATACCTCTGCCATGATGGACGGGACAAAGCCAACAGGCAAAGCTGCAGTGCTAATCCTAGTCATTGACCACTTAGCATTTTCCAAAAAAAAATGCTCCTGGTCTGAAAAAGATTAGAAATATACAATACAGACATATTCAGATGAGAAGATCCCTCTAAACACTTTACAGTGTACTTAAACATGCATTTAGCCTCGGGAAAGAGAGGAAAATGAGTATAGACAGAGAAAGATAGAAATCTCGCTGAAGATGCCATCATAAACTTACTCAGAATTTGACCCCAACATTCTGGGCTACCCTCAGTACTGTAAAGTTGACAACAAAAATTGAACATCATTGTTCATATTTTAAGTCAGAGTTTTAGTATTATATCATCCAAATATATACATTTTATATTTGCTTCTTTTCTTGTTACCATGATGAAATATTGTGGCAAAAGGAATTTACAGAGAAAAGGGTTTATTTTGTCTTATAAGTTTAAAGTATCCTTCATCATGTTGGAAAGTTAAAGCAGTAACAACTTGATTCAGGTGATCACTGCATCTAAAATTATGAAACAAAGAAAAGTGAATGCATCAGCTAAACTAGAGGCAGGAAAAGATACTAAAACATACCTTGCCATCACTTCTAAAATGTAGTGATGTAAAAATAATAGGACACACAGTAGTAAAATGACCAAGATCAAGGAACAGTTAGAAATGAAGATAACATTTTGGTTGACTGGAGAGACAAGTCAAAAGAAAGAAAAGCAGGTATTTATAGGAACCATACTTACTGAGGCTGACTTGTATTCTAAGACTAGAATAAACAAAAGATCCAATGACTAAATATAGTTGTGACCTTTGGATTTAAGGCCAAGCATGTTAGGTATTGTCGGGCCCCCTGAACAGAGGGTTTGTTTGTGTTACTGTGTAAGATTATATTGTAAGGGTTTCCTGTCTTCAGAGAGAAACTGGATTCTGAAAGTCAACCTTTGAGCCCATATGTGTTTGTCCATACTGTTAGAGATTCATTTTCCTTCCTTACCTTGAAGAATAGTATGCTGGACTGCAGAGTTCAATTGATGCCGTGAATCTCTGCCACCTGGAAATAATACAAGATAGTCCTTTGTGTGCCAGCCTTGGGGGTTCTAACTATTTTCATAGGTAATTGAGTAAAAAATAATAAATTATTTGATCATATCTATCAATGGTCAGTATTGGACTTAATATGGACATTGAGTCGTTTCACATTCTAAAACTCACTATCACTAGGGTGGTAGCTACCCATCAACCGGAATTCAGTTTTGACCAACAATTAGTAACCATTGTTGCAGGCAATGGGTAGAAAGAGCTCCAGCCAAATAGGTACTAAATAATATCAAAGATTAAATATTCTAGAAGAGAAATGATTAGATCTAAGGATAAGGCAGATTTTCAACAAAACCAGTTTTAACCTATAGAGGACAATTTTGAAAATTATGTTCTGATAATTGGTCAGGGCAAAATACTTATACTCTAAGTTACTGGCCAAAGCATTCTCACTATGTGAATGCCTAGATTTACATAAATTCTTCCCAACTGTTAGATTTGTACGAGTGAGCAGAAGTTACTGTGGATTGTTATTTGTAAAACTCTGTGACATAAAACAAGATTCAGCGGGGGGAAACACTGTTAAAAATAGCATTAAATAAGTATTTTAAATGGTTTGATTCTTCTAAAATGTATCTTTTTCTAAAGCAAATGAAATTTATCTGCATTAAAATCTGCTTAAGCAGGTGACTCTTATTATGAACCCTTCCTTTCTTTCTCTCTTTTTTCTTTTTATTGTATTTTATGGCATTGTTGCTTTTTTAGTCTATCTGCTGATCTAGTAATGTGTATATTTAAACTACTTTACTTATAACTTGCTTACTATACCTACTGCCTCAGAGGTGAGTAATTTATTCATTTACATTTGGTTTTATTTTTCTCAAGCCACAAAAAACCCAATTGCTGTGTAAGTACTTGACAGCTATTTTGTCCCCACAGTTTATCAGAAAATATGTCATTGTGTTCTAAGGGTCTGGTCTCCTGTTCTAGTTTCCTATGCTCTATTGCTCAAACATCTCAATTCATGTTGTCTACAGTGAGGACACACTAATATTTGCTATTATGTTTTATGTAAGTTACTTAATGAGTCATAATACTTAATGTAATTTATTCATTGGGTATTTAAAACTTTTGGGCAGAAAGGCTTCATCATCTAGCTATATAGCCATAATATAAGTATAATCTAGTTGTACCAAAATCTCCCCGGGTAGCTAATGTAATATATATGCATATATTTATTTCTACTTGTTTAATAGCACAACACAATGTCTCTTTGTGAACTAAATTTCAATCAATTTATTTTAGATATTCCAAAACAAACCCAGAGAATATAAATTTAGCTCTACAAAAGCTTTTAAAAGCTGACTTGGAATTAGACATGGAGACTAAAATCAAAGCAAAGGAGATCATTTTTAAAGGAATGTTGAACATTTTTAAGACTATCATCCATTGGGGAAGGTATTGAAGAATGCCAGGGCTTTAGTGCCAGGTCCAGACTAAAGGGTGAGAAACAATAAGCTGCAAAGAGGAGACCCATTCTAGGCAACAACAATAATAGGCAAAAGAAAAGAAAAAGAAAAAGAGGAAGAAAAGGAGGAGAAGGAGGAGGAAGAGAAGGGGGAGGAGGAGAAAGAGGAAGAGGAGAAAACAGAGGAGGAAAAGAAGGAGGAAGAGGAGGAGAAGGAAGAAGAATAAAAGAGAAGAAGGAGGATGAAGAGGTAGGTGTGTTTGAGAAAGAAGCAGGAGGTGGTAAGTGTTGAATAGCCCAGAGAAGTGCGAGGACATGATCATAGAAACTTCAATATGGCATTTATTGCTAATGACATTCATTTAGAATATTAGCTCCTCTCTTTTTGACATGTGTCCTCCTGACTCCTCCTAAATTGGTCAATAATATTTTTCAGTGTTAGTATGATGCTATTTGATATTTATTTTGCTGGGGGTGGTGGTGGTTAGAGACAGGGTTTCTCTGTAGCTTTGGAGCCTGTCCTGGAACTAGCTCTTGTAGACCAGGCTATCCTCAAACTCACAGAGATCTGCCTGCCTCTGCCTCCTGAGTGCTGGGATTAAAGGCGTGCGCCACTACCGCCCAGCAGCATAAGTATTCATTAGAGCAAAATCCTTATAAAGGAATCTTCTGTATCACATTCATTATCAATTACATTTAGCATATACAAGAACTCATCACCAAAACAAACAACCCAGTCACAAAATGTTTTCATCCTTACAGGAAGCATCACATGTTGTTGCAGGAAACCACTTGTTTGTTTCTGGGCCGCCTCGACTCCAGAAATAATCACACAGAAACTATATTATTTGCAATACTGTTTGGCCAAAAGATTAAACATATTTCTGGCTAACTCTTACATCTTAATTTAACCCATTTCCATTAATCTGTGCATCACCATGAGGTCGTGACCTACCTGCAAAGTTTCAGCGTGTCTGTCTCTGGCTTCTTACTGACTCCTCCTTCTTTCTCCCAGAATTCAGTTTAGTTTTCCCCACTTACCTCTCTCTATCCTGCTCTGTGCAAGCCCAAGACAGTTTCTTTATTAACCAATGATATTCACAGCATACAGAGGGGAATCAACATGTTACATGCTTGATGTAAGCAGAAGGTCAGGATGCAGACAAGATGTGGATGTCCACCCTCTGCTGTGTGTGTTCATAACCTAAAAGCCTTTTAAAATACTTCTTTTTATTTAGTTATACACAGAGTTCTCAAAATATGAATGACAAATGGTTGAGATATTGTTGAAAATGTTCAACATTCCTTTAAAAATGATCCCTTTTGCTTTTGATCTCTGTCTCCCTGTCCATTCCCAAGTCAGCTTTTAAGATTTTTTTGTTGTGCTAAATTTATATTCACCAGCTTTGTTTTGCAATATCTGAAGTAAATCGATTGAAATTTAGATAAAGCCACAGAGGAGGCATTGGGTTATGCTGCTGAACAAGTGGGAAAACAAAACCTTTACAGTGATTTACTTTGGATGGGAGCATTGTTAGAGTGTGGACACAATCCTGAGCCTTGTGCTGGGTTTCCAATAACTCTACTCCCCAGTTCTCCAGTCTAAAGTCTGCTTAGGCAGCCAACTTTGATGGTCTTTTAGTTACATGTATAGCAAGTGCCAAATAAGAGAGATGTAAAGGAAAGTCATAAACCAAGGTTATTACTGCATAGCAGAGTCCCACAAATAACCTAAGACAACAGAGAGATGACAATCATTTCATTCACAAAAGAATGGAGCTGTGAAGAAAAGAAGCATTTCAAAATAGGAGAACGCAGGACCGTATCCACATGGGCATAGAATAAGGGCAGGCTGAGGAAAAGGCAACCGAGTGCTGGTGGAAGTTAGAGTGTGATATAGGGGGAAATAAAAGTTGAAGAATCATGGACAGAAGTCTTAATGACCAAATAAAGGACTAAAACAATAAGGGGAACATATTTTAATGCCTTGTAAAACTAATTTCATAGTGGTACTGTGAGGTAATTCGGGGAGACAGATTCTAAGGCAGTAAGCTCAGAATCTATCATTAAAACTTGCCTAACTCCTGATCCAAGGGTTAAATAGAATAGGAAGAGTTGAGGGTATTTCATTATATCGCCTAGAAATAAAATGAAACCAGTAAGCACAGCACCAAATAGTTCTTATGAGTATTATATTTGGACAAAATTCTTTTGAGATTTTGACCCCATGCTAACATTTTTGGAAGATATCCTCATAGGAAGGCAGGCTGCAGTAATTTGTCATGCTGCATCTGCTGCAAAGTTCCAATAGAAATAGAGAAGGTAATGGAACTGACCCAGGAGAGCGCATGGCAGAAACTTCTGAGATCTTTCCCTCTGAATGTGTTAGCACATTTCTCTCCCTTTTTTGATTCCTCTGTATCCTGCCTTGTACAGAGTTTGTGGCCATCTCTTTGGATCATGCTTTACCAAGAATATGTTTCTCTGTCTTAATAAGAAGCACCACATGCTTGGTGTCAGCAGAATGCCAGAATGCAGAGGAGATGTGGATTTCCACCCTCTGCTAGGAGTGTTTATAACATAAAAGCCTTTTTAAAATACCTATTTTTATTTCGTTTATGTTTTTTGAGATTTTAATATAATTGTGCTGTTTCTCTCTTCCATTTTCTCCCTCTAAACCTTCTCATATACACCTTCTTACTCTTTCTCAAATTCATGGCCTATGTTTTATTAACTGTTGCTTCATTCACATATGTACACACGTGTGTGTGTGTCTGTTTGTGTGAATATGTGTGTGTACTACTGGTTTGTTTGATCTCCTCACATGGCCTCCCCTTGTTCTCATATCATGGTCTTTTCTTCCTTAAACATCATCACTTTTCTTTAGAATATTCCTTCCCATATTGTATTTTCGTTGACTCAATTCACCTCTGTCACAGAATAAGTGCTATTATTTGTGCAATTATATCAGACTAGTGTGTCTTTTGGCCATGTAGCTTTAGGTTCAAGACTGAGGGCATGGCCCAATACAAAAATACAGATGCTAACACTTGGAAGCATCAGGTTTAGCACAATTGTAATAGGACTGCAGATAAGAGTGATCTTTTTATTCATATGTGAAGTTGTTATTAACAACTGCTGTAATCACATCCAGACTACCCGTAACTGCCTTCTGGAAAAAAAGCCAACCATGGAGTCATGTAGAAAAAGCCATCATGGAAAATGACTGTAAGCATTTACATAAACAAAAAGTATACCTTTTAAAGAAACAAAAAAAAAATACCCTATATTTCAAGTATCTATCCTCAGAACCTATGCCATTTCCTATGTATACTGCTTTTTAGAGTGAAATTTTATTCTCATGTCCAGAGAAACTGGGGAACAAAACATAAAATATACAATACACACACACACACACACACACAACAAGAAAACTCTGCATAAGTCCAAGAATCAGAAAATATGACCGGTAATTTGGGAAGTCACAGATTGCTTTACGTGGGTATTGACTGAAGAAACTCACAAGCTTCAGTTAGATATCTGTGGTGGTTTGAATATAAAGGGTTCCCATATGTTCAAATGTTTGAATGTCTGGCTCTCAGTTAGGGGAACTGTTTGGGAAGTATTAGAAGGTGTAGCTTTATTGAAGCAGGTATCACTTTGTTGGAGCAGGTGTGTCAATTGGGAGATGGCTTTGGGTTTCAAAAAGTCCACAATAGACCGAGCTCAACTGACTCTGTTTGTAATTTGTGGATCAGATAGAAGCTCTCAGCTACATCTCCAGAACTGAACCTGTCTACCTGTAATCACATCCCCCACCACAAAGATAATGGACTAGCCCTCTGAAGTCGTAAGCCAGGCCCATATTAAATGCTTTCTTCTATAAGTTGCTTTCATCATGGTATTTCTTCACATCAATAGAAAGTAAGACATAACATGCCTGAAATGTAAAATTTCTACAACAAACCTTGAGCAGCTCCTAGATGTTTTAACTTGAAGCTTTAAATATTAAATTCAGCAACACTGTTTATTTCACAAGAAAGGTAGGAAGTACACGCCTGAGGCCAGAAACTGTTTCTCTTTTTCTATTTCATGTTTCTGATTTTAAGGCTTCCATAGATAGAAAAAATAGTAAGATTTGATGAAAAAGAAAACATCAATACATATCTTTTGCATGATGACATGGAAAGAGGTTTTGTTGATGGGACACAAGTGTTTCTCTCTCTCTCCAATAAATCAATAGAATTGACTCTCAAGGGATAAGTAGAGGGTGGAAGTTTTTAGAGGTTGTAACAAGTTAGTATAACTAGAACCCAGGAGACAGGGATAAAAGTAGACTCTGGCGTCTGATTTGTGTCTCAGGGGGTTCTAGAAGCATTAAAGTATGTGGAAATCATGATTTCTAACTCCCAGACAAACTGAAAGAAAATTGTCTTTGTTCCCTTCCTTCCCAGTGTTTGCAGGGACAATAGAAAGACCAGACAGAAGCTTTTAGTAGTAATGATGTTCATGATCTGGTGATAAATTCTCTTTATTCAATCTAAGACAAGTCATAGGGCAATGAATATGAACAAGGAAAAGCCTGAGTTTACAGCAGTTAGGATAGAGCTGTCTATGTGTGCTTCACCGTGGGAGCTATACCATTGTACATTGCATATATATATATATATATATATACATATATATATGTATATATATAGCAATAAACCATTCATTTGCAATGTAATTTATGTTGTGGAATAGCACATATTGTACAATGATACATAATAATGGCTTAAACCACTAGTAATCCAACAAGACTCTGTCTATTCATTTAAAATGGGCTGTTACCTTAGAATGTTGCTGCAATTTTAACAATATTCATATAAAAGATATATATATATGTGTGTGTGTGTGTGTGTGTGTGTGTGTGTGTGAATTGTGTTCAGAAAACAAATCTAACAATATTAGGTATTTTAATAGATACTTGTTAATGTTTACTGTATAGCAAATGATGCTCTAAGTATACACAGTGGCATTTGAATTTCTCCTTCATGAGCATTTGGCCTTCTGCACTGGAATAAATATGATGGTCACCAGCAGGCATCATCCCTATAACTGTGGGTAAATCATTTTTTTAAATTCTCCTCTCATACATAACAAACCTACCACAGTTTCCCATCCCTCTTCCCCTCCCAACACCCACCCCATCCTTCCTCTCCCATATCTATTCCTCCCCCTTTCCCTTCAGTAAAGGGTGGTCCTCCTAGGGTTATCAATCAAGCATGATAGATTAAGTTGCACTAAGACTAGGCACCTCCCTTTGTAATAGGACTGAATGAAGCAACCAAATAGAAGGCAAAAGGTTCCTAAAACAGGCAAAGAGTCAGAGATAGCCCACACTCCCACTGTTAAGAGTTCCACAGAAAGATCAAGCTATATGACCACAACATATACACAGAGTACGTAGGTCAAACCCATGCAGGCTCCCTGATTGCTGGTGCCATCTCTGTAAGTCCCTAAGAGCTAAGATCTTACTTACGTTCTGTGTTTATAAAAGTGTAGATTTATTAATTGGTATAATTCCTAATTAAAATTTATTTTCCAATATTGTTACTTGCATATTTATTTTGTTCATAATTTTTAAACTGGAAAGGAGGCAAGCTAGTTCAACTTGCCTTATTTAAATAGAAGTTTTGTCCACCAGTGCTTTTGATTGATGAGTTTTGAAACTTCAGCATATTATTCCAGGCTGTGGTAGTTAATGTATCCATCAACACTAGTCCTCATGCGCCATTGTTGGGTCAAATTCAAGTTTGGATGTTGCTTTTTAAATGCTTTTTGGAGTTAGTTAACATTTTCATCAATAGAAATGTTTAGCAAAACAATGTAGAGTGTCCTCAACATTTTGGGTGGGCTCCATACAATCAGGAGAGGATCTTGGGAGAAAAGAATCAGTTCTTCTAAAAAAACAGGGGGTCTTCCTCTGGAAGACTATAGACTCAAGTGTGTCACATCAACTCTTGCTATAATTTCTAAGATGCTGTATTGCTCTACAAAGTGTGTGCTTTCAAGCTCTGAACAACCTTTTTCTCTCTCACCTCTCCCCTCCCACTTCTCCTCTCTTGTCTTCTGCACTATTTTCCACTCTCCTTTCTTCTTCTATATTCTCTTCTTTCCTACTTGCTCCCTGTGTCTTCTCTTCTGTCTCTTTCTTCCCCATATTGATTCTCCACATATCTCCTGTAATGAAAAAGTGAAGAAAAATTCTTACAATTCCTAAATAAAGCTCAACTGTTTGCAACTTTCTTTCCTTTTATTTTCTGACTTTTCTTTCTTTTTTTTGAAAACTGTTAAATAAGAGAAAAAAAAAACAGTATCAAAACACAAGCCTCGAACTTGTTTATTAATTGTTATCCCAGGAGCTATAAACTATCTGTAGAAGGTCAAATAGTAAAGGCTATGAGCTCTCAGGGCAATCATAAGCTCCCTGACAATTACTCAGCAATGTCATAGTATTACAAAGGCCACTATGGCAAATACAGAGATGGATGAGCATGGTTGTGTTCAAAGCAACTCTAAGGGCACTGTGGTTTCAGTTCTGTGTGGTTTTATACATTAGATGCCACTGTTCTACTTCATTTAACAGTCCCCAAAAAAATAAAGAAACAAAAACCACACATAAAAATTCCATCATGGGGAGCACTAGGACCTTACAAACACAGAGAGTATATCAGATTGGTGTCCTATATCTAAACAGGAAATTACATTTCTGTTTGTTAATATTTTGTTGCATCTTAAGGAATTCTTTAGAGAATCCAAACTTAGGTGAGAACAGCACATTACTCATGATGGAGAGACAAGGTGGTTCAGGCTGTGGGGGAGAACAGCTCGCTCCATTGATTGAAGGACAGAGCAAGTAAAGGTCACTATTGGTCACTATTTCATTTCCAGCAATCTCTTAGGAGGGCTTCCAGGACCATTGCTTCTATCAAGGACTGTAGCTGCCAGCCATGATTGTCCATCTTTCTTTAGGGTCTGCTTGGTTTTCTGTGTATAAATATCCATTAGAGTTTCTAGAAACATAAACTCCTGAAATCAATATCACAATCAGCCATTATTATTTCCTTCTTTACTCTTCCTGCCTTCTCACAGATCCTCTTTAACCTGCAAGCAAGGTGCCAGGGCATTTTCATTGTATTGCTATTTACTCTACAGCTCAATAGTTTTTTCAAAGCCGACACACCATTGACATTTTGCAGTATTAATCTCCACCAGGGCAATATGCTTAATTGTTTTTAATGAAATAAAGAAGAAGGACTATGTGGGAAAATTGGAAGAGAAAAAAAGCCCTGCAGTCTCTGTTTTCAGATATTTTCTAAAGTCAATAGCATTGGCCAGCAGCAAACAGATGGCCTCTAAACTATGCTGAGTCCTCCATGACTGTCAAGGTGGTATGGAACTGAAAACTGGTCACAGCCATTTTCACTTTGAGTTGTTCTTTTGCATATTAGGGCTGAATTTGGAATAATAAAGATGCAAACATAACGTGATTAACTTGGATCATGGAAGCTTCACGAATCAACATAAAAGTGATCATTGGTTTTTAAAGCAGACATACAAGACAAGAGAGGAAAGTGGGCAACAGAAAGCCAGTCATTAAATCAGATGACAAACCTTTAGGTAAGCCACAAAGGACATTGTATCCATCACTTTCCAGTGGCTTATTTCTATGTGGGATTACTAAGTGCAAATCAGTAGATGTTACTACTTTATTTCGAAGTCATCTGTTTAGGAAGCATGACTGTTCAGAGAGGTCAGGTTTATGTACACATGAACCACCTCTCTACTTTGCCTGACAGATGTCTAAAATGCCTGCAAGATACTAGGCTCAGTTAAGAACCACCTCAACAGCAACATGGCTCAGTGAACCAAGCAATTGAGTACAACTCTGGGGAAGCCATATTCTAATGCTGAATTTTTTTTTATCGCCTCATTGGATCTAACACTGCCATCTATACACAGGGATCAGGTTGACATGGGCACAGGATTATAGCCACAATCACAGAAAATATGCAATTTAACATGCATAGCTTACCTTTCATCATTCCTTATATCTTAACTCCTCATCCATGCACACTGTAAAGAACACTGGTACTATGACTAAAACAATAGTCTTACTCCAAACTTTGATCACTGGCTAGAAAGAATGAGAACCATGAGGAGTGGGTCTGAGGGAGTGTGGACATAAAAAGAGCAGGGAGGAGTAGAGGAGGGGAAACTGGTTGGGGTGTGTTGCATGACACGAGAGCATTTCAATAAAAATCTTAAAAAAGAAAGAATGAAAACAAGTACCTTGATTATAAAATATTTTTACACCAGTAACAAGAAAATAAATTCAAAATAATTTTTTGAATGAATTAGCTATTATATGAGATTCATCTTTTATATCATCACTATTCAAAACTAGTCATATTTTACTTCATAAGTCATGCATGTATTTTGCTACTAAACATGTGTTATACTAGCAAACACACTGATTTCCAAAAAAAAAAAAAAACCCATCATTCATGGTAAAGGTGTTGTTGCGATATTCTGTCTTGCCTGGTTTCTGTCTTCCCACCAGGTCCCACAGCTGTTTAGCCCCAAAGAAAATCACACAGAGAGTCTACATTAGTTATAAACTGATTGGCCCATTAGCTCAGGCTTCTTATTATCTCTTACAACTTATATAAGCCCACTGTTCTTGTATATGTTAGCCACATGGCTTGGTACCTTGTAGGGATAAGTTTAAAAGAATACAGTGTCCATGTAATTATTCCAGGGTATAAGCTAGCTAGGCAGCTGGGGTGCTGGGGACGCAGCCCTGCCACTCCTATTACTACAAATGGTGCCCAGACGTGTGGGTAACTGAGTCCACAGAAAGCCTGAGAAAGCTTGGAAAAGAATAGAGTAAAGCATGTTTCATGTGGCAATTTCTTGGGTCTGCTTGCTAGAGGCAAGCAAGCGCTCTCATCTAAGAGAGGCTGTCCTGACTCAGCTTTAGCTGCAAAACCCTGCAGCTCATTAAGAGGTCCTGCTACGAAACACTTAAACGGTGTTGACGAAAAGCTGAACACATGCTTTTCAGTTTTCAGCAGTAGCAGGAAAAAAGCTGCACTGTTTAAAAATGCCGGCTTTCTGGGCCATCCTGCCAGGGCAAACACTGACTATTTGAGGCAGGAGGGCTGGCTACAGAGAGAGGACTTGAGTGTTGTCTGTTGTAGCTCGCTGGCTGGCAGGGACCTTGAAACGCTGCAGCCTGTATATCTGCCAAGAGGCTGGAAAGCTAAAGAATGGACTGGATCTAGCTGGCAAAGCCAAGGCTTTAATCCCACCCATGTTACTCAGTAATTTAGAGGCTCATGTGGTCAGAAAAAGAGAGATATACAGTAAAGAGAGATTCAAAGACAAAGAAATTTTTTAAATGGTTTAAAGTGTGTTAAGAATATATGCAGACTAAAAGTTGAAGTTCTTAAAGTAAAAAAAAGGCAGAGGGAGATTGACCTCTGTGACTTCAAGGTGTGGTAGCACACGCCTTTAATCCCAGTACCTTGAAGGCAGAGACAAACAGATCTCTGTGAGTTCAAGGTGTAGTAGTGTACACCTTTAATCCCAATGCCTGGGAGGCAGAGACAGGCAGATCTCTGAGAGTTCAAGGACAGCCTAGTCTACAGAGTTAATCCAGGTCAAAGATACAGAGAACCTGTCTCAAAAAGCAAAATTAAAAATAAACAAAATAGAGGTTAAAATAACACGCACAAAGATGGAAAATACACAGAGAATTTTGATACTGTATGCTATTATGCTCTCTTTGAATTGTTTGAATGCTGAGGAAGGAGCAACAGCTGCTAAAAGATATTT
>NC_022009.1:95116758-95169637 GCF_000317375.1 Microtus ochrogaster | reverse complement strand
GCTACACAGATAATTAGAAAAGGGCTAGTCCAGGTGCAAGAATTAGCTTAGAAGAGGCTAGGTAGAAATGGGCCAAGCAGTGTTTAAAAGAATACAGTTTGTGTGTTGTTATTTCAAGGCATAAGCTAGCAGGCGGCAGGGGAGCTGGGGATGCAGCCCTGCTGCTTCTATTACTACAGTACCTTTTTCAGTGGGGTAGGTCACATCTTGCTTCTTCGGTTTCTGGACAGGGCTTCAGAGGAGTGGGCTTCCTCCTTCCCAGAATTTTCCTGTTCTCCTTGTCTCACCTCTACTTCCTGTCTGGTTGTCCTTCCTATACTTCCTGCCTGGCTACTGGCCAATCAGCATTTATTTAAAACATAATTGACAGAATACAGAATTGTAGTTGTCATGGATCTCTTGCCTGAGATGGAAGCTGGTTAGAATCTTGCCAGTAAGCCACAGTCACGTGGTGATATACAGATTAATAGAAATGGGTTAAATTAAGACGTAAGAGTTAGCCAATAAGAAGTTAGAGCTAATGGTGAAGCAGTGTCTTAATGAATACAGTTTCTGTGTGGTTATTTCAGGTATAAACTAGCCCAGTGGCTACCAGGGAACAAAAGGGACCACTCTCCGTGCAACAAAAGGGTTAATACATTTTCCAAAGTAATTATTTGCCTTCTTTATCAAAACAGAACAACTGAAGCTCTACTTGGCACAAGGATTGCAATCTCAAGAATTAGCTGTTCAAATCAGAGGTAACCCAGGAACCATAAGCTCCTTTAAAACTTCATTTAAACCAAACAGGATATTGTGAGGAGCAACGTACAGACAATAAGCAAACTGATGTCATACTGTGTCCTGATATTATGTTGAGGGCTTCAGTATTTGGCTTTAACTTTTTCTATTCTTGTACAAATGCTCCATACCCAGTTCCATCATCCTGACAATGCAAGCATGGTCACTACTTCCACCCCACTGTTTTTAGGCTAGCATGATGATTGTGGTACTCATTATAAGTCTAACATTTCATCAAACATCAAACAATGGCTTAGAACAATTTGCAACACCTTCTACCATAGCAACCCATCATTGCCTGGCACAGACAGACATACTAGTAAATTTAGACACCAGCAAGTGTGTAATATTACCTTTTGACTAATGGAAAAATGCAGTAAGAATTTTAAAAAAAGTAAACATCAAACTTGTCCCTAAATTATAAATCATATCATTTTGAAACTGTTCCCAATATTTCTAACTTTCAGAATGTCAAAGTGACCACTGTGATATTTACTTTTTTTTGAAAGTTAGAAATATTGGGAACAGTTTCAAAATGATATGATTTATAATTTAATTATAATGTATTTACACAGTACTTTATAATTTAAAAAACACACATTATTTTTAATGTGTGTGATTTCTGCATCTGTTGCATTTGTTCCTTCGTAAGTAATGTCTTCAAACACCATGAAAGTTGTAATCATATGGTAAAAATTTGCTAAGCATCTCTATTGAAATCTCTCATGAATGTGAAGAGAAATGCATCTGACAATTGTAAAATCAGTTGACTGACTAAAATGAAGCTGCAACTCCCATGTTTCTCCGTTTTTCTTATAATTTTCAGTCTCCTAAGACTATCATTCAACAAAAACAGCCAGAGGATTTGTGCTAAACAATACCTGAATCTATATCTCAGTATCTAAACTAAATATGCATTTGAGGGGAATAAAATGATGACTAAATGTTTTTGTAAATATCCCAAAATGACTCATTTTGTTAATTTAAGGACATGATTATTATGTACTGTCAACTCCAGAATATTATATGAACATTTGGACTGAATGTGAGCTATGATAAGGCCGTTGAGACTAGAAGGGGCCATGGAGATTATTTTAACTGAAAGCTCATTTAGCAGAAAGAGGACAGGGGTGTTGGGTGATTTTCTCAAAGCAAAACGGTCAGTAAATACTAGAGCTAGTATAGTACAAAAGGCCCATCTGAGATGTTCTTGAAACCAATCAGCTTTGTTGGTTTATTTTCTCATAGAGACTGATATTAACCCAAGACATGTGACATTTTCTAGAAGAGAAGAAGTTAAACAATCTTCATGGTCACTGGTTGTATTTTGTGTTTATTTGTTACACACTGTAGCTCACAACCTAGGTGTCCATCCACTGATGAATAGACAATAACAATATGCAGCATTTCAACAATGGAATATTATACAGTTGCTAAGAAAAATGAATTATGAATGTAACAGATAAATAGGTGGAAGTGGAAACAATTTTCCACTTTATTTAATTAAAAATATTATTTAGTTATATTTAATGAAAATATTGTTATATAATAAAATTATATTTAATAAAATATTATTTAATAAAAATAATAACCTAGAAAATCTTTTTTCCTCTCATTTGTGAATGTTAGCTTTTAATTTTCAAGTGTGTGTGTTGCATTGAAATGCACATAGAGATGAGGAAGTTAGTAAAGAGTAATGGGAGGAGATTTCAAGGGAGGAGAGATTGAACACAGTGGTATCTCTAAATTGACATAATGAAGCATAAAGGGTTAAATGTGGTAGGGGAATGGAGAACAAGTTTATAGGAAGGAATAACTAAGCCTAAGGACATTGAGAAACAGCCATTTGGAGCCTACCACTGTAGAAACGTATTAAAATATATACATACATATATACAAAATAGTTTCCTTAGATTACTTTATAATAGGGTAACAGTGTCCCTAATAGATAAGATAAGCTAACAAACACACAGTTCAGTACCAGGAATAGAAGATGTCTTTGGGGTTATTACACATTTGGATTTCATAGACAGCCCCAAAACATTATAGCTTATTGACAATATTCTTGGTTACACTACAGTAACCAAGTATAGTAAGACCCTATTTCTGAAGACATTGCATGCTTACTTAAATCACAGAACATGGAAAAATCAAGCTGGAACTGACCAGGAAGTTCATAGTGACCTGGAAGCTTTCATAGTTCTGGAAGGCGCTATGAATTCTACCCAAGGAAAGAATAATCATCAACCTTACCCAGCTATGAAGTCGAAGACTATAATAATTACTGGCCTGGAATGATAGGCCTACTGGTGCAATAAAGCCATGAACATGTCAGCAATCAACTTTCTGATTGGGTTTAAGTTTTGCAGGATGAAACACACATCTAGTACTAATGTAAGGGTCAAGAACCTGTGGCTAGACAAGTCATGAGCCCTAGGTGCAAACCTCTACGATTACTCTCCTACATGGACACAGTATTAAACCTATTCCTAATCACTTCTCCTTGTACCCATAGATTAATACAACTCAGAACCCTCATCAGAAATGCTTCTTTCTGCTCTAGGTTACAGTTAACATGAAGAACTAGAAATGGTCAAGGGGCAAAGAATAGGAAATTACAGCATGCTAAGCCCCAAACAGTAGATTGGCATCAACCCTCCTTCTCCCAAGCTTAAGGATAGTTGTAAAGAAGGGATGGAAAGCTTATAAGAGCCATTGGAAGAATATGACTACAAGAAACCCATGTTTTCCAAACATAGAGGAACAGTTGCACACACAGATTCAAAGTAGACAAGATTGCATACACAAGATCCGCACAAGCTAAAGTCATATAAAACTACAAATAAGTAGATGTTGAGAACTGATAACTACTGGTAAAAGGAATAACTTTTCAAGGGCATGTAATCCAGGCAGTGATGGTAGTGGTGCCTGCTTTTAATCCCAGCCCTCAGGAGGCAGAGGCAGGCAAATGTCTGACTTCAAGGCCAGCCTGGTCTATAGTGAGAGATCCAGGACAGTCAGGGAGACAAAGAGAAACCCTGTTTCAAAAAGAAAACAAATCAAACAAAAGAACAACAAAAATAAAGGATATGGTCCCTGGTAGATTGATCATACATCAATACAGACCATAGATTCAAGAGTATCTGAGTAGCACAAACTGTTCTTAGTGAGTTAAGAAAGGATACAAACGGGTGTGTCGGGGAGGGTAGTGGATCTGGGAAAGATAAATGGAGAAGGGTAAGGATATCAAAACACATTGTATAAAATTCTCAGAGAAATAATAAAAATGAGAGAAAAATAAACCAATATATGTTTCACTTTCAGTTTGACTTTGACTGTTTCAGAAATCTGGGAAATATAGCAAACTTCTATATTATCCATTTTACTTTATCAATAAATATTCTGTCTGAAGTCTGAAACCTTCACCAAACAAGGCAATGGAATTGCTTCTACAAAAGTTTGCTGAGAAAGAACACTACGACTTCGATGGGAAAGACCCAAATGTGTCAAGCAGAGTGGAAGCTGCCAGTACCATCCTATTTCCACCTCTGAACATTATGTGCCATGGATTTAGAGTAGAGAAACCCTGATCTGCTACCATCAATTTCTTCCTTTCCCAAGTTGGAAGGTGAAATATCCAATACCTTTCTCTTGGAGAACAGAAGGACCATGTGATATCAGGAAGCTAGCCTAAAACAATTGGAGTCTTATTAGACAAACCATTTGTTCTGGAAATGGTTTTATGTCCCCATGTGTTTCTGAATCATAACAAGCTCCTAGAATGGCATGCTAAACCAGCATCACATTTAGTCTTCTGAATAAGGTCCTCCATTGAGCAGTCCTTGTCTGGATGGGACAGGAGCTCTAGCTGGCAGTGCCCAACCTAACTGTGTATAGAACACCTTCTGAGTGAGAAGATCCATCCTTGATACTTGTCATATGATGTCTACATATGAAGAAGCAGACTACTCAGAACACAGACTGCAGCCATTCACTTTTCCCTCTGCCCAAGCCTCTACTGCAAGTTGCTTATACACCCATATTTATGTTACTATGTAACTTTGGAGCATTGCACATGAGACCCCTAAAATAATCATGATCACTGTTGGTTGGATTTCCCTACAAAGGAAACAGAGATTTCACCCAAAAGATAAATTTCTGAATCAGGTAAAATAGGGATAGATGAGACAAGGAAGGTGGAAAACCTAGAGAAGCGCACAAGTGTCAGGCAGGTTGCTTTACATTCATTTCTGAAGCCATCTAAAAGCATAAAAAAATATCATCCTTAGCCAGGCAGTAGTGTCACATATCTTTAGTTTCAGCACTTGGGAGGCAGAGGCAGGCAGATCCCTATGAGTTTGAGCCCAGCCTGCTCTACAGGAGAAAGTTCCAAGACAGGCTCCAAAGCTCCAGAGAAACCCTGTCTCTAAAAAACAAAAACAAAATAAAAAATAAAAATAAAACAAAAATAAGATCATCCTTTACCAAAAACATGTAAAAGATGTCAAGGTAGGTCAAATACATTCTTTTGGAGGGGTGGCGATTTTGTATTTTTGTGGTTTTTTGTTTGTTTGTTTGTTTGTTTGTTTTTTAATCCATTTTATTGAGCTCCCCTCCCTGCTGTCCCCTTTCCTTCATCCCTCTCCCAAAGTCCCCATGCTCCCAATTTCCTCAGGAGATCTTGTCTTTTTCTGCTTCCCATGTAAATTGGATCTATGTATGTTTCTCTTAGTGTCCTCATTGTTGTCTAGGTTCTCTGGGATTGTGATTTGTGGTCTGGTTTTCTTTGCTTTCTGTTTAAAAAGGACTTACAAGTGAGTACATATGATAATTGTCTTTCTATGTCTGAGAGGCCTCACTCAAAATGATGTGTTCTAGCTCCATCCATTTGTCTGCAAAATTTATGATATTGTTCCTGCTGTTTAGTACTCCATTGTGTAAATATGCCACATTTGTTTCTTATCCATTTTTTGGTCAAGGGGGATTTAGGTTGTTTCCAGGTTCTGGCTATAACAAACAAAGCTGCTATGAACATAATTGAGCACATGTCATTGTGGCAAGATTGAGAATCCTTTGGATAGATACACAAAAGTGGTATTACTGGGTCTTGAGGAAGGATGTTTCCCAATTTTCTGAGAAATTACCATACTGATATCCAAAGGGGTTGTACTGGCTTGCATTCCCACCAGCAATGCAGAAGTGTTCCCTTTTCCCCACAACCTCTACAGCAAAAGTTGTCATCAGTGTATTTGATCTTGGCCATTCTTACAGGTGTAAGATGGAATCTCGGAGTTGCTTTGATTTTCATTTCTCTGATGACTAAGGATGTTGAGCATTTCCTTAAGTGTCTTTCAATCATTTTAGATTCCTCTGTTGAGAATTCTCTGTTTAGGTCTGTACTCCAAATTTTTTTTGGATTATTTGTCCTTTTCGTGACAAATTTCTTAAGTTCTTTGCATATTTTGGAGATAAACCCCTGTCTAATGTGGGGTTAGTGAAGATGTTTTCCCATTCTGTAGGCTGTCGTTTTGTCTTGTTGACCATGACTTTTGTTTTATAGAAGCTTTTCAATTTCAGAAGGTCTCATTTATTAATTGTTTCTCTCAGTGTCTGTGCTACTGGGGTTATATTTAGAAAATGGTCTCCTGTGCTAATCCGTTCAAGTGTACTTCCCACTTTTTTTTCTATGAGGTTCAGTGTGGCTAGCTTTATGTTGAGGCCTTTGATCCATTTGGACTTGAGTTTTGTGCATGGTGATAGATATGAATCTATTTTCATTCTTCTACATGTTGATATACAGTTATCCCAGCACCATTTCTTAAATATGCTTTCTTATTTCCATTTGGTATTTTTTGCTTTTTTGTCAAAAATCAGGTGTTCGAAGGTATGTGGATTAATATTCGGATCTTTAATTTGGTTCCATTGGTCCTCCTGTCTGTTTTTATGCTACTACCAGGCTGTTTTCAGTACTGTAGCTCTTTAATAGAGTTTGGAGTCAGGGATTGTGATGCCTCCAGAAGTTCTTTTGTTGTGCAGGATTGTTTTGGCTATCCTGGTTGTTTTGTTTTTCCATATGAAGTTGAGTACTGTTCTTTCAAGGTCTGTGAATTTTTCTGGGATTTTGATGGGCATTGCAATGAATCTGTAGATTGCTTTTGGTAAGATTGCCATTTTTACTATGTTAATTCTACCTATCCAAGAGCATGGGAGAGCTTTCCACTTTCTGGTGTCTTATTTAATTTCTTTCTTCAAAGATTTAAAGCTCTTATCATACAAGTGTTCGAGATATTCTTACAGGGCCAGAGAAAGGTCACACATATTCACAGGCATGATGTTTTAGCCATGTTTTGAATAACTCTGAAGACAGGATGCTAGGAATAATTGTGACACACACACACACAAACTATACATCACATACATGTCTCTCACAGGGAAGACAATACAATAAAGTAGGCAGTTACAGCTAGTGGCTTATCTTTAGAGATCTTCTAGAATCAGGAATATTTCAGTCCTTTTGTGCTTCCTTCCTTCCTCAGGGTATGATTTCTCACCTGCATGCTTGCTGCCTCATGGTCACAAAGATGATACCACCTCTCCGGGCATCCTAGTCCACATCCAACCTCATTTGACCACTTTATTAAAAAAAAAAAGTAAATAGAAGAAAGAGAGAAAAGGCAAAAGAATTCCTCAGCGCCCTCTAACTCTCTATCGTCATTTCCAGATAATTAGTTGTCCCTTGGGAACAGAACTGCCCCAGATGCTCATGCCAAAAGAAGAAACATGTCCTAATTTCTTCATAAAAAGTAGTAAGGAGAAATATTTAGCCACAGAAATTAATATCTTAATACATATTTTTAATGAATTTGTAGATTTCTTTCACATTGCAAGCTGTTTGATTGTCTTTTTTTTTATCTTATAAAGTAATATAAGAATCTCACCCACCCCTAGTTAGTAAAACCTGGGCTTACTAACCTCCAAAGATACCTTTTTAAGTTTTTTTTTGAATTTCTCTTAAATACTATTTTGATCCACAGGCATTCAAACACGACCCGAAAGCTCCTAGTTGTCAGCTACTTTGTTGTTGCTCCTACCTGCTTCTACTTGACCCTTAAAATTGCCCTAATGATCAGACTGGATGCCTTTATGCCCAAAGTCCCAGCCGACCTCCTCCACTGGGCTCTCAAGATCCATATAGGAACTTTCCAGTGTGTCACAGCAGTAAGAGGTGGACACTGGAGCCTTAGAATTTTTCAAATGTCTACTGTGTTTTTAAACCTTATTTTTTGGAAAGTGGTTATTGTGCATCATTCCATTGTCATTTAAACATATATTGGAAAGAATGAGTAGTTTTGTCTTACCTCTTCAGTCTTAGAGATTTGACCTCCCTGAGTCTATGGGTTCTGTTTTCACATGTAGTACTTAACCCGATGTTGTCCAGTTTTCAAGGCTGATGAAATAAGGAATAGCATATGTGCATTTACACACTCTCACACACATGCATACATCTTGAAAAGAGGAAATATTGGCAATAATGCTAAAAAAACACAGTACAAATCAAAACTCACAGAACTGGTCTGTCTATTAGATTGATTATGTTATAGAAATTTTCTGAGTTATTTCTCGAATTGTATACTGAGTCTATTGTGGTCTTTTGGACTTTAATACTATTTATGTTTATACACAAATATTTGAAATGCAAAGTAATATTTCTCTATGCCAACTATAACTGTGAGACTTCTTTCTCTAAAATTACTCTTTCATTCAACTTAATGTATCAGAGCTTCAGAGAATCAAGCTCAGTTATTTTAGCTTTTATTGCTGGCTATTTCTTGAGTCGATTTGGTTTTTATTCTTGCCATCAGAGGCTCATCAGAGACTTCTGCTCTTCAATAGTTTGTGACAGATATGACTAAAACTATTGGCCCATCTCATCAATTTCTTCTACTAACAATTTACACAACGAAATCATTTTGACCAACACTCATATCTACTCTTGAAGCCGAATCGAATCATGATTATCAGTTCAACTTGCTATAACTTCTCTTTATATTTAACATTTTTATTTTCTATCCTCTGAATGACTTTTACTTTCTACTTTTACTATGTCCACTCTGAGATCATCACAAAATCTGAACCAAATAAGCACAAAGAGTCTCTTAATATGCAGAAGTCTGTTCTACTACTCATTGAAGTTTCTCACCAGCTTTTCAAAGCAACATCTTTTAAAAACTTTTTAAACTTAATTAACTCATCTTGGTTAATTAAAATGTCTGACAAATTTCATTGTTGTGGTAACCAGGAAAATAATAAACCACCATAGGCTTGAATTACACACAAGAGCTATGAATATACACAGAATGGATTGTTACTCTTTTCACAGTTCGACAGACAAAACCACTTGGCTAAATGAGAGTGATACCAATCAGCCCATTGAATGTGTGTTCAGATATCTGGCAAGTTTTTAAATTCGAAATTCTTTCATTCACATCAGGAATCAAGGCTCAGCAGATGCTTCCATATGTTAACACCCCTTGTTAAGGCAGAAGGTGTTAATTAAACAAATAATTCATATTAAGAATGCATATGATTAAAAAATCACAATGAATTAATCTGTTGTATGCTTCCCCGATGGCTGCTAGCCAGGATGCAGCCTTTTGTCACAACATATACATTCACAAATTCTGTGTCATATGTATAAATGTATACAAGTAGAATTGTTAATGGATTATAAATACTCATATTCTATGAGAAATTAAACATTTTTCCACACAAGTATTTATCACGGATTGCCTGGGCACTGTTTCCAGTAGCAATAACACATAACCACATTGTTCCTACGCTCAGGTAAAGTAGGGAATTATACTTTTGCTGCAGAGCTAAAACCACTTGAACTTTATGATTTGTAATAAAAGAAAGATACCTCAAAATCTGTTTGAGGTTCGGTTAGACTTTGAAGGAAAAAGATCACATTTCCAGTTAAAACATCTCATTTATTTCAAGTATCCTGGCCAAGTATACAATTTAGTCCTTAGGTTCAAATCAGGATTCCTAGAGTGTACAAATGGCATAAAAGTAAGAAAAGAGTGTTACAACCTCAAGAAATAAAATTCATATGAAAGTATGAATTATAGTGAAGTCCACAGCATCAGCAAATAGTACAAGTGTTCAAGACCAGCCATGGAATTCAAACTGGCTAATCCAGCATGCATGCGTTGCACAGCAAAGAGCCAGTGGCTTTCATTGGTAGCAACTACTGGTTATTTCAGAAGATAAAAAGCTAAATAAGGAGAATGCTTTTGAGAAGTCTCTGTGACCCCATTTATCCATATGAACAAAATTTCTGAAGAAATGACCAAAAATAAACTGTGCTCTATGTATGTATGTATTGTTATTATTTTGTTGTTATTGTCATTATTTGGTGTGGGAAGTCCTTCTGTCTATATATTACTTTTATTGGTTAATGAATAAAGAATCTGCCTTTGGCCAGTGATAGGATAGAATAGAGCTAGGCAGAGAAAACTAAACTTAATGCTGGAAGAAAGAAGGTGGAGTCAGGAGAAGCCATGTAGCCCCACCAGAGACATATGCAGGACAGAAACTTACCTGTTAGCCACAGCCACATGGTGATACACAGATTAATAAAAATGGGTTAAATTATGCTGTAAGAGCTAGTCAATAAGAAGCTAGAGCTAATAGGCCAATCAGTGATTTATTTAATTAATACTGTTTCTGTGTTGTTATTTTGGGGCTGAGCAGCTGGGAACAAACAAGCAGCCTCCCACAACAAATTGGCACACCAATATGTGCTAGCTAAATCCAAATAAAACCTGAGAGGACTTACAAAGGAATTCTAGATAATAAAAAACAATCTTTAGCCACATTGGGGATGGCGGGTGGGTTCTGCTTTGCTGGAGTCAAGCTGTAGCTCTTTTAAAGGAAGGCTTCCTGACTCAGCGGTAGCAGAAAAGAACTGTGTGGCTCTTTTAAAAAATGGAGGCTCCTGACTCTTTTGAAAGGTTCATTTATGGAGCATTTGAATGGGATCTGTAAACAGAGTATTACAACTTCCTTTATGGCAAGACATAGTCAACCTACTGTGACCCAACCCTGGATCTGGAGTGGAGAGAAAGGGCAAAGCAGCCTTAGTCCTAGTAATGTCACTTAAC
This sequence comes from Microtus ochrogaster, assembly GCF_000317375.1. Taxonomy (NCBI): domain Eukaryota; kingdom Metazoa; phylum Chordata; class Mammalia; order Rodentia; family Cricetidae; genus Microtus; species Microtus ochrogaster. The sequence continues at coordinate 95,158,691 of NC_022009.1, read as the reverse complement.
ATTTTAAGAAGTGGTCCTGGTCAGAAAACAATTACATATACACAATAAAGACAGATTCAGATGAAAAGGACCTCTAAATGGGTCACAGTGTGTTTACAAAATGTATGTAGGCTTGGGAGAGAGAGAAAAAGAACAAAAAGAAAGTAAATGTCATATAAAAGAGTACAGACAGTCATATATTAAAGGAGTAGATTATAAAATAAATACTAAGCTTGTAGAAAAAGTAAGAGAGTAAGAAAAATAAGCCATGTAAAGATGGAATATAAACAGAGAGTCTCAATTATGTATATTATTGTTTTCTTTGAATTTTTTAACTGTGAACGAATTAAGTACAGAGAGACATTTCATTTTATAGGCTGCTAAGCTAAACCAACATATATATTCTGAGGGTTTCTTGACTTCAAAATTTGAATCTAAGGATATGTTGCTTTGGAAAAGAAATTCTTCCTTTGTTTCCACAGAAGATGAGAACCTATGGATCCCTTCCAGTCTAATGTGGTGTGATGGACCAAGACCCCCCAAAATGTCACCATGTAAACCCCCCAAATTACTTTGCCCAATAAACAGCAGGAAGTAGTTTGGAAAGAACTATGCCCAAATTCCCTAAATGATTATTTTAAATGTTTCTTTACATTTAGGGGGGCATATGATATAGTTATGTTTTTTCTTTGACAGGCAAGCTGTCTGTAAATATTAAGAGATATACTTTAACCAGGAATTGAAAAATGATCATATGGTCAAATCTAACCAGGCTAACTTCACCTAGCATTGTCAGCCACTTAGCAAGATCTCTTAGGATGTACTGCAAAGGACTCTGGTCATTGTACATTCACTAGAATCATCATTACACCAGATGCTAGAGTTCACAGGAAAAATGTAGTTAGTACAAGCTGCAATAAGTGCCACAAGCAAGCAAATCAAATGTGGATGACATGGTCAATACAAATATTTAGATTTAAGAGAAGTTTTAAAATTATAAAAAAAAATGTGAGGAGATTTAGTTACAAATAAATTAGTGGAAAAATATAGACAATTTAGATAGCCAAAAGTTGGTAAGATCCTATTTGATCTTATTAGAAAATTCATTATTTGATGGACCTGATGAAGTTCTTAAAGAAGGAGTAAATACCTATTCTTTTAACTACTGAACTTTAGAGTGTAGCATCATCTTTAAGATAAATGGCAGACTAAACCAATTTTGAAATAACTTTTTCTCCTAGAATCTGCAATATTCTCGAACAGAACCAAATCATGCTATTTGGGTTTGTTGTCATTCCTTTCTCTCTCTTTTTTGTACTCTGAGCAGGATTTCTGTATTCTTATAACATTATTATCACAATTTTCCTTCATATATAAATTTAGATCTAGTATTTGGGATTTTGAGCATGTTATATTCCTTCTAACACATGCTGAAAATTTATGATCACTTTTTTGTTGCTACGATACTGTGGAATAGGATTTTTAAAACAACTGCTCTCTGGTGTCAATCTTGTCAGTTCTCCTAGAAATAAGTAATTTGGGGTGATTTTTTAACTTATTATACATGCCGCTTTTGTAGGCTATCGCTCTACACAAGAATTTGTAAGCCTAAATTTGAATGTCTTTGAATGCTCCTGGACCAACTTTAAATCTAAACTGCTATTTTCTTAGGTATTTGAGCATAGAACAAAGGATTAAACCTAATTACATATTCTAAATGAGTTACACAGATAATATTCCATTATTCAATCAGTATTCTGCATTTGTAGGAGCTTTTCACTCAACCATCTGCTGTAGAATTGAAAACAAAAAAGAACAATGCTTCATTTGTGATTCCTGTTTATTTAATCTGCTTATGTTTTTGCCCTTTGAAAGAATCACTCCTTGGTCTGACTCTTTATTTTGCCCCATGACACTAGAATACTCACCCATTAACCATGAGAAAATACTAGTGGGTTCTACTTTGCTGTATTATATATTCAAGTTAAGGGGAAAGTGTGTAACATAGTGTGAATGTTTATTGACAAAATCTTGGAAACAGAATTTTGATAGGCATTTCTCAGAACTGCAGCCTTACTACAGGTCCACTCTTAACTTGCTTTACACCTAGTACCTTCTGCCTTCAAAATCAGCTGATAAAGAGCTGTTTAGAAAGAGGTAAGGAGAAAAGAAGATGATAACTATAGTCAATTATTATTTTAGTTTCTTTTGGGAACTCCTCTTTGGTTCTCTGGGTCCTGAGACTGTTCCTCTCAAATGGCAGGATATATACAATTGTCTCTCCTTGGAATACCATCTCTTAATAACTGGAGATGACTGGTTTAGTTTAAGTCAAGACATTTACATCAATCATATCAAGTTCATTTTCAGTTTGACCTCTGTATGTGCAGAAACAAAAAAAAATGAGATAAAAAGAATGCCATAAGCTTCACTTTTAGAAACAAACTATCTTTCTACTCCTTCCTGTTCTATAGAATTACAAAGCCTGGAGTCACTGGTAAAATATTTAATTTACATTGAATTTGTCAAAGTGAGAAGATTTACAGTGGATTTTGCTTTGAGAGTGTTTCCCTACAGAATTCAGGTGAGTTCTGGCAGGAGATAACTTCCCTAAGATTTTGGATCATGCCCATCTTCTGTTCTCAGAAATGTAACTAGCATCTGGTGAATTTGGCAGAAATGAAGTGTGTATATGCACAAAGGACAATTGATGTTGGTTGCTGGGGAGGAACCAAGCTAACAAGGAAACCTCAAACAGCAAGAACAGATGCTCTTCCCCATGGACAAACCCCTGTGGAAAAAGAAATCTCCCCGCAAAGGGACTCATCCTAGTTTGGTTACTCCAGTTAGTGAGAAACCAAGAGTTAGAGAAAAATGACATAAATACTTAGAGTGAAAAAATCATAAGTTAGTCTTATCAGGTACCCAAAATAGTCACTGTCTTATACACACTGCTTTTTCCCAATTTAAACTGTGATTAACTTGCAGCTTATTTCTCTCATCCACAGGTCACTAAATGTTTCCTATAAAGAACCACCTAGTGAATATGTAGATTTGTGGACCAACATACAAGATCTAGGATACTATAAAGATTATTTATATAAAAAGAGGCACCAACAAATATCCACAGATTATCAATTACTTAATTAGAATGTAATAATAAAGTCTAATTTTTTATGATGGTTTACTGCTGAAGACAGTAGAATGCCTCTTGGTGGGAGATTCTATTTGATTGAGATTTAAAATTAAATCTGTGACATCATTCTGAAAATAGGGTTTCTTTTTTTCCTCAAAGCCTTATTTTGCTTCTCTGTAACAAGAAGCAAGTGACTTTTTTACAATTCACCAAAACAAATTTTTCTTTCTTTATCTTACATGTGTTGGGCAAATATTCATATAGGAAATAAGTGAGAAACAGGGTTACTGCAGTAAGGCTTCCTGAATTTTGGTTTGGTCTGTGACATACTCATTGGTTGTATGACCTTTGCGTAATCGCTTAAGATATCTAGAAACTTCCATTTTTTCGTCTTCTTTATAGAATGATCGTATAAATTAAATAAGCTAGCAAATGGAAAGATTTAGGGCAGAGTGCAACACACTATAAAGCAGCTAATGTAAATGTTATTCTTCTTGTGATATTTTCCAGCCTTGTAAATTGTTCTCAGATCATGATCATTGCAAAAACAACTGTGGAACAAGATTTAGCCTGTAGGCATAGCTGGCAGCCTCTACCACTAACAGTAAAATCGCCCTGTCTCTATTCTCTGTGTTTATACAGAGAAGCCATTGTTGTACTTTCAATGCAAAAAATTTAATAGCAGGAGATAAGTACTACCACCTAGCCACATGGAGGCCTGTTCTTTATCAGCAAATAATTATAATCTAAATTTTCCATTTAGATGAAAAAAATTCTTTCTCTTCCTCTCATCCTTCATGTCTGATAAATACTACTAAATTTTAATTTCTTTATACTCTACTGCTTTCTTCCCTGAATCAGTCCACATATCTATCTATTTACTGGACTTATTCTCTCTCTCACACACACACACTCTTTCTCTCTCTTCTTCCACATTCTACAAAGCCAAATACCTGCTCTTCATTCTACTAGATGCTCATTGCTATTTTTAGTTCTTTGCATCAAACGTTTTTATTTCTTCTTGAATGTTCCTGCAAGTGGCCTATGCTACACTCCATTTCTCTTCTGCACCTTTATAACTGACTTTGCTACCTTGTTGACTGTATTATTCCCTACTTCGGTGCTCTCATCCTGGAGCCTTTAAATTTCTTTACATCTGATGCAGGTAACAAACAAGCTCCACAAATCCTTAACTGCTAATTACATTTTTTGGCACTCAGTTTATTCCTTCTCCTAGGATCATCCTTGCTCTGAATTGTTATACTCCGATATTACACACTTGCATGCTCTTAACACTGCTTATTCGGGGATGTATTAAAATAGTCTAGCACATCACATCAGTGAATTACTAGAGTCTCAATCAACTCTACTGGGCTCATAAATTTCCTTGTTTAAGTGGTATCTAAGTTGATCTGAGAAACATGAACAAGAATTTTTTTGTGTTAGGAGTTGACATAACAAGTGAATCATTTCAGAAGAGCAAGGAGAATATGTCAAGTCATTGCAATAAGAAATTAAGGCTAGTATAACTGAAGCATAGTTATGGTGTGGATATAGAGTGTAGAGATCAGAACAAAATGACTTGAGAGGCAAGAGGGGATAAAGTTCGAAGACTGAAATGAAAGATTCATACATAGGTGTTTATCTGAAAGAGCATTGCATATCAGTGTTGGGAAAGAGAATAGAATGATATCACAGTAAAAAAAAATGACTTCAATAAATCTTCATGGCAATGGGAATGAAGAGGAGCAAAGAGATTCCAGAAGACAAACATAAGAATATTGAATAGTATTTCGCAATCACGAGACATGGTAATGGAAGAAAAATGAGATTCAAGCTGAGAAAGAGATTTGTGACTTAAGCTAAGGTGCAAATAAATGATAGCCCCATGAATAAGTGCCACCAAACAAGATTCACCCCTGAAAGCCAGGGAGTGATGGCCCATACTAATTTTTATAAAATAAAACAGAAAGTTTAGAAGGATAGATTGAGAATATTTGTTATTCTTGGGGTACAGATGATTACTGAAAGAAACATGAGGGTCAAGCCAACCGTTTCCCAATATATTTATCCTTTCCTCTGTGAAGTTCATATTTAATCAGCTCTTAAATATTGTGAACTCTACTCACTGTGTCTCCAGTGACTGTCTTCATACTTTTCTTGACTTGGGATACACTAGTTTAGATACTTGTCACCACTCTGCTGAACTACTATAGTCACATTCTACCTGTCAATATAATGCATATTTAATTTCCCCAAGTAGGATGCCATCCAAAAACTCAGATTCAAGATTAAATTCTATACACTTCTCAACTGCTCAAATTTCATTCCCCATCATTCAAGATGGCCAAAAATTGTGATCATTTTAACCTCATTTACTGTCTTACATGCTGTAGACCTCAAAATTCATCAAGATTTACCCCCTGTCAATATCATTTAACTCCTTAGCAGTTTAAGCTATAGTGACCAGCATCCTAAGCTCCTTCAGTCTTCTGCCATTGCAGATTTGCTATGCACATTGTTTCTTCTACTTAGAAGATATCTTCTCATCTAAAGTTGCCATGAGAAAAAAAAATTCATATGAACAGGAGCGTTTTTTCCCCTGGTCCTTTGCATTCCTCCTGGGCATTTAAATTTTAAGTTTCAAATAAAATTTAAAAGCAATTTGCTTTTAAAATTTATTCTGTTTCTTTTAGCTAAGTGTGTGTTCCTGCATGTGGGTATTATGCACTTGTATGTTGGTACCCATGGAGACCAGAAATGTTACATCTCCTGGAGATGGAGTTCCAGGTAGTCATGGTTCTCCTAACTTGGATACTGGGAATTAAATTAGGGTCATTTGTATGATAGGTATATACTCCTAACTGCAGAGCCATCTCTCAACTTCATTTATATAATTATTTTGACATCAAAACCTCTATCCTTGTAATTTTGGATCTGTAATAGCAATATGGCATTTCAGAAAACATTCTAGTACTTGATTTTAAATGAATGAAAATCGACATTTTAGCATGGAAAACTTTTTTAATTTTTTAAATCATATATCAATACCATAAAAATGTATATTGTAACTTTTCAATTTCTTGAAAATTATCATAATCCAGATGTGAGACTTTGTTTATAAAGGTTAAAGCCTAGTGACCTAATTTACATTAAATCTGTAATTCCAAATGACAAGATTATGCCTATTTAAGTTGACTTTAGAAGACACATTTCCTATCAAGATAAACAACAATGTGACATCTCTAAATTGTTGACGAACATTGTACCTGCAAAGTGGCATACAAGAGGATGTCACAGAAGGACAGGACTCAGAGGTATTTCAAAAGGAAGCCACAGCTGGTTGTGGATAAGATCTCATCCCTCACTACTCTGAACAGATTTCACACTCTACACTCTAATTAAATTGTGCACTTCACCAATGGCTCTGTCCCCAGAGGGCCTCCTGGGAATCAACTGGCAGATTCAACTGGGCCCTGTTTTAATGTGGTGGAAAGGCAGGTAGTGAATCCATAGTCCTTCTGTTCAGAGATACGAGAAAGAGTGAAAGTCGATCACTGTCCTCTAACGGGTACTAGGGATAGTGCTGAGGTGTCCCTCCCAAGTAAGGAGTTCAGTTTTCCAAGTGGCTATGCTAATGCTCCCACATAGATCTGGTTGAGAAACACATAACTGACCAATGAAGCTTTGATGGGTCTTTTCCTTGAGGCTTGAGGAGGAGTGTATTAGATAAATGTACATGGTTGGGTGTGTTCCTGTCCTGAAGAAATGTAAACATAATCATGATACCTTGAAAGAGGCTATGCAATCTAAATCTTTGCAGAGGAAATTTACAAGAGAAAGAACATTATCGCCTATACCCTACCATCTAATGTAAAAACATTCTTGGCTCGTATTATTAAAACATCATTACAAAAACATGCCTGACTTAATAAGTAGCTATTTTTATATTTGTGATCCAACCACTCAAATGAATGTTAAACATATTTCATAACTAATTGACTAGAAACTATTAATATATTTTGTGTCTCAAAATCTACGTTCCTCGACTCTGCATATTTTCGTAAAAATGCAATGAACTTGTACACAGCTAGGGTATAAGTTCTTCCTCCTTCAACATTTGGATAAACAGTATTCATAAAAGTAGAAGTCTTGATTTGTCCCAGACACACACACACATATATGCATGTATATGTGTATATGTGTTTGCACACACACACATATATACATATATATGTACACACACACACACACACACATATATATGTATATATCCATTTTAGTTCAGTTTCAAGGAAAGAAAAGGGCAAGACCCCTTAAGCTGATCCTGAATACCTTTTCATTCACTTTACGTCATGCAGGTTAGGGGAACTATTTGAGGTTTCAAAAATCCCACTGAGCTCTTCCTTGGTCTCCTCATTAGCACCCTCTGTCAACACATTGTCATGCTTTGTCCCCATCATCAGCTCTGAAGCTGTCTACAAAGTGCTCGGAATAGTATGTGCAGGGCAAACTGACTTGACACATTTTCTAAGGAGGAAGAGCTGGAACTGAATTGGGTTGCCTTTCACTTCTGTCATAGAAGATTTAAACTATTATCTCTATTAATTGATATAATTATGCATGTATTTTCTTGAGTAATAGCAGGGTGGGTGGATTTTAGGCTGATTGTGGGGTAAGCAAATTTCATTTTCTCTTCAAATAAATATTAGAATCAAGATCACATGAATTCCTTGGAAATTCCATGTAGATATTTGCTTGAGCTCTCCACCAATTCATCTCACAACTAGAAAATGCTGACTCCTTGAAACAGGGCCTATTTCTAAGTCATCAACAACCTTCCTTTCCAGTCACCAACAAAGGCACAGCCCCAAATAATAACACACAGCGCGTAAAAGCAAAAAGAAGAAGAAAAAAAACTGTAAAAATAAATCTGAAACTCAGAGCCCGCTAGTGCTTCAGTTTCACTGATTACTGGGGACTTGGCAAGGGTGGTTTGGGGTTGGGTTTTTTCTCCCTGCCTTTACAGTTCCACAGTCACAATGGCCCTCTAGCGGGATGCTAAATTAAGAGGCATTTTGTTTGTATTGTTAGCAGCTAGATCGAAACAGTCACAGTGAAATGTTTTATTATAGCAAGGAAATAACTCTTTTAATAAGGTTCTTAGGAGACTGAGTTTTAATGACGCTTAACACAATGTTTTAAACCACATGCCACATCTACATGTTATTTCTTGTTAAATGCTGGTTATTAAACAGCAGGCTGGCTCCAGATTGCCTGCAGAGGGTAGTTAGGGTTGGCTGATACATCTCTGACAGTTTGAATAGTTGATGGAATGACAAGTGTTGTTTGCATTTAACGGGTTTTACATCTTAGCATCTGCACGGCATAGCAGGATACGGTATTACCCGGTGCAGTTCGGCAGAATATGCTGAAGGGTTAAAACCAATTAAGCACAATTGTGAGTTTCAATTTCTTCTAGAATTCTATGTCCTCATCCAAACTTAACATGCTTCAGCTGAAGTGATTTCCCACACTACTTAACCCTAGGATCTCAGCAGTGAATTGTTCAACAGTGCAGCTCAGAAAGAAGAAGTACGGGAAATGATGAACAGAATGGGCCCCAAGGAAAGACAGGAGCCGCACAGCCATACTGGCTTATAATCAGCTTTCCTTTTATCCATTTAAACATGTAGCATCTTTTAATTAAAAAGCAAAGAGAACTGTTCACATCGCTTCTTTGTCATTTCATTTTTTTTTCCTCTCCCGAAGGAAAACAAATCTTATCTGGGTCAACAGGACCAGCTGATGATCAAGGAACAAGGTAGTTCAGTTTTGAGGCAGGAAAATCTCAGTGTTTACTGGTGTTTCCTCATGCAGCCTACTTTCTCTTACTATCCTTTTCTTCTGGGATCCCATTCAAAATTGTGTCTGTTTAGAATGACCACAAACTCAAGCAGGTATGCAAGAAAAGCAAGGCTTCCTACAGCAGGGGAGATACCTTCACTCCAAAGGGGACTGCTTCTGTTCTGTAGGCTTTGGTGGGAAGGATGGTACCTTTACTTCCTCCCCTCTTCCTTGTCTCATGGCTGTTATAAGACATCAAGGAACAGTAATACATTTCACCACTGGTCCAGAGAAACATGCAGAGAGCACAGGTCCATAATTTTCAGTTAGAGGTGTAATGGTGGTGTTTTTTTTTTCTTCTTCACCTCTGACAGTAGAGAGAGTGAAGCCCTGATTTATAAAAAGGTTCTAGTGAAACTAGACCAGAACCTTCTTCCAGGAATTCACCAAAACAATGAAGACAAAGGAAAAGAAAACACTTGATTCTTTCAGAAAACATGAATTTCTTCCTTGGCTACACATATGAGAGTTTCTGAGAAAGGTGATGAAGTGGGTGTGGAGGCAGCAGGAGTCTGTTCACAAAGGAACCTTCCAGTTTGCACAGAAGCTGGTAGCATCTGCAAATTGGTGCCATTGCTGGCATTGTTCTAAACAAACAAGTTAAGGGAAAAGTTCATGCCAAGGAAATTAATATGTGTATTGAGCATAGTAAACACTCCAGGAGCCAAGATAGCTTCCTTAAAGGCATCAAAGAAAATAATCAGAAAGAGAACACAGCCAAAGAAAAACAAACCCGTGTCCAAATGAAATGCCAGCCTGTTCTGCCTAGAAAAGCACACTTAGTGAGAGCCAATGAGGAGAAGTAGAAGGCTGGAACCTGTCACCAAAAGGCGAATAAACAAATAACTCTGGAATATAATAAAAGCAAAATTAAATATGAACATTTTAGCGTTTATCAAAATAGTTTTGAAATTTTGTGCAACACTATTCTAGACCATAATGAGTAAACTCACTATGATGTGTCATATCAAAGTCCTTGTGTGAGCCTAACTCAAGCCCAACGTAGGGGAAAGCAAGCTCAATGTTTGCCCAACAGTTCATACCACTTTACTAAGGCAAGGGGTTTCATGAGGTTTCTGAACAAGCGTCAGGATTTCTAAACACTTAGCCATTTTTCCCCTAAAAGTATTATGCAGCATTGTGTGTGGAATGATGACCAAGTCTGAGATTTTCTGTCTTCTACATTACTCAAAACAACCAGAAATATATATATATCTTTAATTTATGTAGTATTCCATGTTGGAATGCCCTAGCACTTTTAAGTGTATGAAGTCAAGGCACTGCAAAACAGACATATGGTATTTCAACTCCAATTTAAAACTGATAATCTAATTTTTTTTGTATACCCCAAACTGTCACAGTGGTCAACAGTGCAACCTAAAGGGACTCTGGTGGACATCTCTCATTACTGTCAACTTTAAGACATTCCTCCATCTACATGAAGGCAAACAGATCCATTACTGAAAAAATAATGCCTGCCCTGTATCCACTGTAGAGTTGTTTAAAATAAAAATGATGAATAGTGCATAATGTTAATAAAAAGGTTTCATTAAAGTATGAATTATAATTGTTGATAATCAGTCAATAGCAGTGTGCCACAGCTAACTCCTTCAAGATGACAAAGACGGCCTGGTAAACTCTCAAAAATTTCATGGATCAGTTACTAAGAAAATCAAGTTATATAAATTTATAGTTAAAGTATATTTTTACAGAAGCAGATAAACAGTATTAAAATGTTGTTTTGCTATATAGTAGGTCAGAAATATGACTATTTGTGACCCCAAGATTTGTGATATTTTATGTATTGTTATTTATTTCTCTTGAAATAGATAAATATCATCTATCCATCTTCATTGCATCTGTATGGTTGAAATGTTGTGTTAATATACGATTTTGTGTACTTTTTCTGTTTTTCTTTTTAACGCTTTTGGTTTTTTTTTTTTTTTACTCTTTGCTCTTTGGGGGCCCTACCAACCAGCACCCAAATAAATTACCCACAGATATTTACTCTTACTTATAAATGCCCGGTCTTAGCTTGGCTTGTTTTTAGCCAGCTTTTCTTAATATCAATTAGCCCACCTACATTTTGCCTCTGGGCTTTACCTTTCTCATACTACCATATATCTTATTTTTATTTTATTCCGTGGCTGGCAATGTGGCAGGGTGGCTGGCCCCTAGTGTCCTCCTATCCTTGTTCTTGCTCCTACTTTTCTCAGATTTCTCCTTCTATTTATTCTCTCTGCCTGACAGCCCTGCCTATACTTTCTTCTGCCTTGCTATTGGACATTCAGCTCTTTCATATACCAATCAGGTGTTTAAGACAGGCAAAGAAACACAGCTTCACAGAGTTAAACAAATGCAACATAAAAAAATGCAACACATTTTGCATCATTAAACAAGTGTTCCCCAGCATAAACAAATATAACATATTTTAAAATTACATTCCACAACAGTGTACCTCTTCTAGTTATAGCAAATTGACATCTTGTCTTTGACCATGGTAAGACCAGATATGTCAAAGAGTCAGAAAATGATATATACAAATTATGTCGTGTATGTGCGCACATGAAAATGCAACTACACACACACACATTTATAAAGTTAAGAATGTGAAAGAAAATAACTTAAATCTTTTCTTTGTCCCTAGCTGTTGCATTATAATTAAACTTTAAAGGATGTGTGTTCTTTTAGCAATCCCTTTCAAATAAAAAAAATACCTAGTATCCAAAAAGCCTTATCTAATTCAGGAAAGTAATTACTCTTGCCATTGACAAATGAATAACATTCCTACCTAGGTCTTTGCTATTTCTCTTTCATCTTATTCATTAAAGTAAACCAACATGTCAAATAGCATTCAGACTGATTCTGTATTCTGAGATCCAGTTGTAAAATATTTAGTAACAGACCACCAGATATTCAACTGTATGAATTACAAATTCCACAGATAAGATATAGCTGATATAATAGCTGTCCAAAAGAGAACACTTAAAATAATAAAGGGTTACCATTGCAAACAGAGCTCAATGCATTTCTGATGTCATAATAAATGTTATATTGCTCACCACATGATTACCAACATTGTGGGTATCAATGGTGACAACAAGTAATTTCATCCATATATAAAATAAAATAACATGCACATTTCACTTCAGTCTGAGCAAGAATGTTCTAGAAACCTGAACTAGCCCATGAGATGGAAATTTACATTCAATGATTTAGTTTGGGGGGCAGGGAATTGCTACTATTAGAAGTATGGTGTATAACATTCATAAACCTGGAAAGGAGTTTATCTAAACACAAAACTCTATGGTATCTTGGTGCTTCTTGCAAGGTTGCTTGCAGAATTAAACCTTCATGATTCTAAAAACTAAGGTATTCTCAAATAAATCATCTTCACCTCATTATTTTTATCTTATTTATGTTCGAAATAAGTGTCTATATATTTTATCTGTTATTTCTTATCTAAAAATAAATAAGTGAGCCAAGAGGATTACAGTTATGGCTCCTTGCCTACTGAAGCTAGAAAAAAGTATTCATATAATAAACATTCAGACACATGTATAAAATAACTTTAACTTATGAAAAGCTCTACAAAAGCTTTTATAAGTGGACACGGTTGCGTGTGGAGGAAATGCGAGAAGCAACTTTGACCACAACGGTGGGAATTGGGCACATTGCACCATCTCTGTGAATGCATTTCTGTCAGTAACTGAATGGAGGAGGTGAACTGTAAGCAAGATCTAAGGCAAGTACATTATGGGAAGACAGAATAGCCATAGCAAAAACAATAGAAAATAAATGATCTCTTTTTTTTTTTTGTCAGAATGGCCAACCCAAAAACACTAGTAACAAATTATGTTGGAGAGGATGTGAGGTAAAGAGAACACTCCTGCACTGCTGGTGGGAGTGCAAACTGGTGTAGCTGCTTTGGAAATCAGTATGGCAATTTCTCAGAAAATTAGGAAACAACCCACCTCAGGACCCAGCAATATCATTTTTGGGTATATGTCCAAAAGATACTCAATCATACCACAAGGACATGTGCTCAACTATGTTCATGCAGCATTATTTGTCATAGCCAGAACCTGGAAACAACCTAAACGCTCCTCAGCTGAAGAATGGATAAAGAAAATGTTATACATTTATACCATGGGGTACTATGCAGTGGGAAAAAATAACATCTTGAAGTTTGCAGGCAAATGGATGGAGCTAAAAAACATTATACTGAGTGAGATAACCCAGACCCAGAAAGACAAATATAATATATAGTCACTCATAACTGGCTTTTAGATATAAATCAAAGAAAACCATCCTACAATTCACAGAGAACCTAGGCGACAAAGAGGACCTTAAAAGAGACACACATGGATCTAATTTACTGTGAAAGTAGAAAAGACAAGGCCTTCTGAGTAAATTGGGAGTGTGGGGATCATGGGAGAGGGTGGAAGGGAAGTGGGGAAGAAGAGAGATGAGTGGAGAAAAATATACAGCTTAATAAAAAAAATGACCTTTGGGTGTTTCAAATAAGACCTCTGCAACTTGCCTTCTTTAAGAACTATAAAAGAAAATAGATAAATTAGTTAATAGATCATAAGCTTCTTATAAAAGAAACTAGAATGTGGCCAAGTGGGCTAGAGCATAGGTTAGAACGTAACTGATCCCGTCGCCTCAGTTAAGACACTTGCATTTTATCAAGCTTCCGTGGAAAACAATGGAAGTTTTCAAGCAGGGGGTTGGTGGAATTTAAATTAAAATTTTAAAACTAAACTCTCTGCATTCTCAAAGAATCTAGAAACAGACTTGAGGAGGCCAGGTGTGGTGGCTCACACCATACTCCCAGCACTCTGGAGGACTGCCACACGTCTGAGGCCAAGTTGGCTACGTGAGGAGTTCCAGTTAACCACAGTTACAGAGCAAAACTTTTCCTCAACAACAACAAAAAAATCAAACTTGAGAGCCAAATATAGATGAAAATTTTCAACTGCCGTTGGCTGGAGAAATGAATGTTTTTATTGCAACACGAATTAGTAAACTTCTTACTCAATTTTACCTTCCTATGCCCTGGGGTAGAAAAGTGTTGAGAACGTGCCTAGTTCAGACTCTGAAAACGGAGATGGTGAAAGAGTATTAACTGCTTTTCCTCACAGTGTGACAAAATACCCGGACCTGGGTAGTTTACAAACAAGAAAGGATTGGGTTCTCAAGTCCAAGATCAAAAGACAGTGTGCAGCATCCGGTGATGGTTTCCATGGCAGTCAAGAGAGGGCCTTGCACCTGTCCAACCCTCCAGGTTCCCTGGAAAGAAAGGAGCAGCTAGAGGTGCTGAATGAACTCTGCGTGAAGCCTCTTCCATGAGGGCTTTCATCCCACATATGACAAAGAAGCCCTTCTGACCTAAGCATGTCCTTAAAACCTTGTATATTATGTGGGAGTTAAAACTACATCTTTGTGTGGTGATTTTGAGACACCGTTTTGCTCTGAAGCCCAGCAAGTCTCACACTCACACCCATTCTGCCCCAGCCTCATGTGCTGAAAATGCACACTGTACCGCCATGCCTACATCCACATGAATTTTGCAGGAGCATAAATGCTCAAATTGCCAAGCATTTGAGCTTTTGTAGTGGCAAATTAATGGATGAAAATTTTCCTATTTGATAATGATCAATAAATACTGACTATTAGCATATTTGTTAAACTATACGTCTTTCCCATTGAATCGCCCAGAGCTGCTATTTCAACAATTCTTTTATTCATTTTGTAATGCTTGAGCAAGAGACTCATACTGAGTCTTTATAAAGACAAATATTATGTCCCTGACAACTTAAAAGGCCTAAAACCTCAGAGATCCAGAATGAGCAAGTTAAAAGCTGCATCTGGGCCAGCAAAATGGCGCAGCAATAAAGGCCGGCTGCGGCAAACCCTGACCACCTGAGTCTGATCTCCCGGACCTTCACTGTGAAAGAAGAGAACTGATTCCTGCAATTTGTCCTCTGCACACACAAATAAATAAACAGATAAATAAGTAAGTAAAAAGATGCAATAGTTATTTTCAAAAGCAGTTCCCTGCTCATTCTTGGAATAAGTTCAATGGGGCGTACCAGAAAAGAGCATTACAATGTTCAGTTTCTTTTATCTGTTTGTGAAAGAACATTGAGAGTTTCATATTTTCCTCCATTAGCCAAAGCCAATTTTTCATATTTATATTATATTATATACTCCTAAAAGTCATTTATTTAAACAAACTGTATATACACATATATCCCCTCCTCTATAAAGATGAAAATATTGTCTTTGACATTCCCTACATTTGAACTCATTGCTACCACACATTGTCATACTTAGGTCAATTAATTCTTTGTTTAGACAATGCTGCTTAATAGTAGCTATATACTATATTAAGTAAATTAAAGAACTCTCTATGATTTAATTATCAACCTTTTTAATAAAAGGGATGAGAATTAAACATTGTCTATTATAAGTAGAAAAGTTAAAAAAACATAGTATCCAAAATGTCATGTAGGTATTCATATATTAGTCACTTTAATTATTGTAAATTAAAGTCAGATAAGATAATTAAAACAACATTAGTAGCTTTTGAAATAAAGTTTTGCTACAACAAAACCCCTATTATTTCCCACATAAATTAGTGTTATACCCATCTCTAAATGAAGTCCAAGAATGAGCTAATTGATGGACTAAATCGGATGTCACAAAGCCTAACTCTCATTATTTTGGCTTATAATCTTTATTAAACTTTATCCTGGAATGAAGGATAAAGGCATTGGTAAGTGACCTACTATAAAGGAAAGATAGAAACGTGCTTGCCCATCCATTGGTTCAGCGCTCTGACACTAAACTACATCATTACATTTTATCCTGTTAATTATCTGATTTTCATTATCTCAAGGGAAAAGTCGAGGCCACTGAAGAGTTACATGGGTTCCTTGGGTCACAGGATCAGGTGCACAGTGTGAAATCTTGGTGCAGGAAACAGGATGCACACTCCCCCACCTCTCCTCTTTATTTTCTAGGACAGAGATTATAGTCTTTCCTCCCTCCATTCCTCTGGAGCATCTCTCCATGCTGTCAGAACACCAATGTCCTCTTTGCTCCCAAACGTGACACAACATGGTCAGTAGCATTGAAATTTGGAAGTTGAAGAAGGACACTTAAAGGAAATCCCACTCTGGTTCTCAACTAAATATAATAGAGGGTTAATTTATTCACAGATCACAATGCTCTGCTCCAACAGGCAACAGCAACCAAAATGCCGCAGCGGAAGAGAGAGCGGAAGCACGCTTTACATCAGCACATATAGTATACTAGGCCCCGCGCAAAGGGGCAGGTAACTCAAAGGCTAAAGAAATTCTTACAGCAGGAAGTTATTTCTTTTACCCTAAATTGCAATATCCTAGGTCAGATATATGCATAGTCTGTCTGCCATTTCTATACTATCTTGCTTGATCAAGTCTGCCATCCAATGAAGGTGGTTTTGAACGCAAGAAGTGTCTTGTTAGAATACTTTTTGAAAATGTTTATGTATTTCTTTTACCATCTTGCCTACTGTGAGAACCTCTCCATATACACATTTTATCTGCTGACCAACATTGAAAAGGGGTCATTGGTGGTTGCATCACTAGGGCTGAAGAAGAATGCAAGAAAGATCAAATAATAAATACGAAGAACCTAACCAAAGGAATGTACCAAGTTCAAGTGAGAAGAAATGTACAAAATAAGTCATCAGAGTGGGTTTGCCAGACCCAGAAGAAAATACATTGGAATTGAGGCTTAAATTGGAATTCAGGTCTTATAAACCAGGAAGCAAAGCAGGAACTTGTCTTATTAACACCAGACATTTGTCTAATAACTCTCACTATATTTAATTATTATCAAACATATTTCTTTATCTCCATTTTTTGAATCAATGTGGCAAAACACATGGAATATATAACTTTAATATTTTAGTGTTTGAGAATTTTATACATGTATACATGCAATGATTTGATTCCCCCATCTCCTCACCTTCAAATTCCATCCCCAAACCCCTACCTTTTCCCTCCCAATTTTGTGTATTCTTTTATTGTAAACCCACTAAGTCCATACTTTGTGTTGTAGTATGTGCATAAGTACAGGGCCATATACTGAGGTAAGCAGTCTCACAAAGGCCATATGAAGAAAACTGACCCCTCCACACACCATAGTCATCAATTGCCAATAGTTCCTAAGCATTACGTGAGACTTCGTGACTACTTTTAAAAGAGGGAATTTTTATTTTGGTTCAGAGCTTCAGAGCTTGTGGTATAACATGGCCATCTCTTCTGATTCTAGGCTATAGTGGGACGAGCACAGTGGTGATGATGGCATGGAACAGAAGTGTTAACTCACAGGAGACAGGAAGCAGAGAAAGAACATAGATTCTATGCAAGCTCTCTCCTTTCTATCTTTTTATTCTGTCTGGTCCCTCCAACCCATGGGATGCTGTCACTCACATTCAAGATGGGTTGTCCCCCCAGTTAATCTTGGAATATCCTCACAGCACCCAGATCTGTGCTGCACCTATCTCCTAGGTGATTTTACATTTAGTCATATCGGTAATCAAAATCACACACTGTAGTTGGTATGATGTGAAATGAGGAATACATACTTGGTATTGAATAAATGTGTCCTTAAAAAAAAAAAGGCAATGAAAACCCATTCATCTGCCCTCTTCATACTTTAGTCATAAAATGTATCAAAAACTCACTGATTTTTTTCATTCCTTTTTAATAATATAGCTTTTTTCTTGGTCTCGCATACTCCCAGAATTACATTCCTCTGCTCTTCAAATAGGTCCTGACCCATCTCAATAACTCACATGCCTTCTGTTCAAGATATTGCATCACCACTCTGCCCTTCCTTGGCCTTCCATTGACTTACTACCCCCACACACATCTCTTCTTTTTACCTACCAGGATTATTTTTTTTTGTAGCAGAAACTCAAGTACAGTGAGAAACTAGAAGGCATTAGAATCTGCCTAAATTGTCATAATCATTTAAAAGCCTCATAGACACTGATAGAACAATTTTCACAAAAATTCCAATGTTTTCTTACAGCAAAACAATACAAGCAATATTTTCCTTCAACATTTTTGTGTATTTCTTACCACTTTTGAAACATTAATCAAAAGGAAAAATGATAATGACTGCTTTACTTAGGATCAAGAAACATTTTCTTAAATTTGATACTATATATAAAGAATTTTAGCTCCTAGGAAATCTCTCTTCTGTGCCTTCAAGGCTCCACTGTCATAAGTCAAGTAGTAAAAGTATCCGAACAGAGTGGGAACAATAAAACAACTGAAAACCAGTGTCCCTATCAGGTTTACCAATACCTGCTCTTTCAGCCTACAAACCTACTGATGAACATGAAAAACAAATAACTGGCACCTACAACATTTGGGCTTACACTAAGCATGCCCAAATAAAGCATCCTACCTGATACCTATATGAGAGAGTTTGGAGTGTTTTATTTGTATATTATTTTGGACATGATCTTCCTATTCTATATCTCCCTCTGTAGAACAGAATTTATCATTTCTTTAAATAATATAATAATAGAATGTTTATTTTCACTCAGGTAAATACTAGCATTTTATTAAAAAGATACAAACTCTATATTATGCTGATCTCATTGCTGAATGTTTTGATGAAAATTTGGCCTTATGTTTTATATGCTGTTGGAAATCAAAAGGAACCTCTACTAGCAAGAAGCATTCAGATATTACATGAATTACATGAATAGATAATTAGGTTTGAAATAACTCCAATAATCTGTTGAAATAGAAGTAAGTAGGCTGGATTCTGCAGGTGACAGGAGCAAGGAAATGGGTTATCTCAGGATGAAAGTTTTCAAACAAAATGGCTGAATGCTAGGAAAATTTTAACCTCCAATATTCAAAATATTCAAACAATATTTTTATATTTAACTGCCTAGATTGTTTTGTTCTCCAGAAAGAATAAAATATCGCCCCTCAAGATAATATGAAAGAGAAAACTAGCTGACCCAATAGGCTGTTGGAATGGGCTTCCAAGTGAAATTGTGAAATCCTGTTCTCTGGCTATTTCGTCTGTCTAGTATGTTAGCATAAAGTTGGAAGAAGGGGACAAGAGAAGGAAGATGACCTCTCAAACTTCATCCCATCCTAAAACTGCCTCAATTTTGCAATGGAATGCTCACTGTTGGGTAACAGAGAAACAAACATTTCATATCCAGGAGACATTTTAGAAATAAGAATTGTAATTCTTGGAAATTTTATTAGAATTGATGAATAAATTCTCTGTAATGCAAAGAAAAAAAAACCTACCCTCTCAGTTTCCCTTGCAGAACTTTCTTTCCTCCATATCATTCAGTCACGTCGAGCTCGTTTGTAGGACACCAACATGTTGATGGCTCCCTTAGCAAGGGCAGATTTCTTAGAGTACCTTTCGTAGCTCTTGACCCACACGACCATGACTCCTCATTCTTCACATACTCATGATGACTTTTCAGCAGTGATTCTGGGCTTTTGTCATCTTGTTTTTGTATCATAGATTTACTATACTATAATGATAACTCTTTTCTCTCTACTCATCAACAATTTCCCCACCTTCCATGATTCCATCAAATTTCACATCTGTGAAGCCTCCTGCCATATATGTGTGTGTGTATAATTTAATGCCTTTTTCTTTATTTTAATATCTATACTGTGTGTCAATTTACAGAATTCATACAATATTATGTTCTTAAATATTCCAAGGAAGATTCCTTTGTACTGCAAATTGCTTGGTAACAGGAGGTGTTAAATATATCTTTGGAGACAGCCCTGGTTATCACGTCATATTTAATAAATATAACAGTAATTTTCAGAATGAAGTAGGACAAGTGAAAATTAAACTGTATAAATTTAAAAATAAATACAACTTGAGAAAATAAGAGAAAAACTGTCACTAGCCAACACAGCTAGTGTCCCTTCAAGACCAGACTCTGAGGTTAGGAAAAATTTGCTTGACTTTTCAGGTATTCTAGAAGGAAACAGATAGCAGAATACAATAGTCAAGCCTTATGATGTGACTGCATATGTGCGTATGACATATGGAAGCAGAAGTTCCTAGGTAGTTGATGTGGGATTCTGCTCTGTATCCTGTGAATATGATTGGTTAATAAAGAAACTGGCTTGGCCTGATAGGATAGAGTAGAGCTAGGTGGGGCAAACTAAACTGAATGCTGGGAGAAAGGAGGCACAGTTAGGGAGAAGCCATGAAGCTGCAGCTGGAGACAGACATGTTGGAACCTTGCTGGTAGGCCATAAACCTCATGGTAAAATACAAAATAATGGAAATGGGTTAAATTAAGATGTAAAAGCTATCCAACAAGAAGTTAGAGCTAATCCTTTAATCCCAGCACTTGGGAAGCAGAGGCAGGCGGATCTCTGTGAGTTCCAAGCCAGCCTGGTATACAAGAGCTGTTCAAGGACTGACTCCAAAGCAACACAGAGAAACCCACTCTCTCAAAAAAAAAAAGTTACAGCTAATAGACAAAGCAGTGATTTAATTTATACAGCTTTTGTGTGGTTATTTTGGGAATCTGGGCGACTGGGAAATTAACAAGCAGCCTCCTACAAAAGGTAGTAGTAATTAGTAATAACATATTTTCTTCAAATAGACTTTTCACAACTAATCTATATTCATAATTTATGCATATATGTTTAGGGAGAATCTTCAAAATTCATAAGCCTGTGGATCAACAAATTTAACCCCCATCCCACTCTTCCACTCAGAGAGAAAAAATAAGAAAACAGGAGAAAAAAAAACAGGAAAATGGAATATTTCAGTCATCTGTCCTAAAATTTTCTCTTTTACAAAAATAACACAATGACCTCAGTAGCATGAAATTGTCAAGATAAGATATTACACTATAAAAACAGTTAAGTGGTGACATGAAATGTTTGAGTCAGTTCCATACAATGTCCTTATTATCCCCTGTTGTTAGCCTTGTCCTGTTGACTTTATCTTTAAATAATTATCAATTATCTGAGTATCTTGGTGGGCTGACACATACCTGTTCATCCTTTGAATAATCTGCTGTGGGTTGGTCTTTCTATATAATGTGAATATGTGTTGCTCTCATTGGTTGATAAATAAAGCTGCTTTAATTTAAGGCAAAGTGGAATGGGAACTGGAGAAGAGGAGCAGAGTTGTAGAGACACCAGAGGCTGGCCAAGAAACAAGTTGCCAGCAGATCGGTAAAAGCCATGGCCACATGGCAATACATAGATTAATAGAAATAGGTTAATTTATATGTAAGAGCTAGTTAGTAATAAGTATGAGCCATCAGCTCATATATATATTTTAATATAAGACTCTGAGTGGTTATTTGGGAACTGGCAAGCAGGAGAGAAACCTCCAATTACAATAACCCAGTTAACTGTCCCAAAAAAAGGAAACAGTTCCACTTCTCTTCATATTCAAAAACAATGTTCAAATCATTTTAATGGTTGTGGTGGTTTGTAGTGTCTCTATATGTTGCAAAGAGAAGTTTCCTTAGTGAGGAATGAAGACTATACTTTTCTATAGGATAAAGGAAAATATTTGTAGATTGTTAACAGGGATTATGCTGCTGTAATAAAGAAGTTGCTGTAGATTCTCCCTCAACAATTATGAATTCACAATTAGTGGGTAGTGGGTAGTTAGCTACATTTCCAGTACCAGGCATGATTTTCTTCCTGTGAATGGGTGTTAAGTTCAATAGAATGCTGTTGGTGACCACCAAGGTGTGTTTGCCACTACTATAACCTTAGGGTTATTGTGCCATGCTTGTTGTTGATATGGTTCCTAGACATAATGGCTGAGTAGCACTGTTGCTTGCCTTCTTACTTTGGAAACTTGCATGGAGTCTTTTGGTGAAATACTTGTTTACATTACCTTTGGGAGAACATATTCAAGTCAGCTCCATCTCCAGGTCTCTGGACCCTGTCTCTGAAGTTCATGGTGTCTTCAATGGTTATATCTATAAAAGAATTCTGCACCTAAGGCTCAGGGAACATTGCAGAAGAGAGGGTAGAAAGATTGTAAGAGCCAGAAGATTGGGGACTTTACTAGGAGTTTCTGGTGTCTAGTAATGTCAGAAGCTACAGCTGTAAACTCTTACCAATGTGATGGCCCACAGGTGAACTGAACAAGGAGAGATATTAACAAATATGCTAGAACTGAATGTAGAAAAGTTCAAGAGGCCTCAATCCTAAACAAAGAAATCAGGCAACTTAGTAAAGCTAAAAGCAGGAAAAGAGGTTCACCCCCAAGAAAAGCACACCAATTGCTTATCCAATCCCAAACAATCAGCCCAGAAAACATTCCTTCAGATAACATTATATGGACTCAACTGGTACTCTATGGAAATACATATATACATGCAATAACAATTGTTGAAGAAAAGAGGCCATGAATTTGAAACAGAGTGGGGAAGGGTTTATGGGGTTCAGAGGGAGGAAAGGGTAAGGAGGGAATGTTGTGATGATATTATAATCTCAAAAAAAAAAAAATTGTCGCCCAAACCTGCCTATCCTCCTTCAACCTTGGTGGAACTCTGAAAACACAACTTGCTCCAATACTGAGGGGACTTAAGAGAACCTTCATCCACCAACTGATGGAAACAGAGGGAGACACCCACATTGAAGCACTGAACTGAGCCCCCAAAGTCCAGTTGAAGAGCAGAAGGAATGAGAATATGAGCAAAGAGGTCAAGACCATGATGGGTTCACCCACGGAAACAGTTTACCTGTGCTAATAGGAGCACACCAACTCCAGCTGGACTGGGAAGGAACAAACACAGGACCAAACTAGTCCCTCTGAATGTGGTTGACAGTTGCATGGCTGGGGCAGACTGAGGGGCCACTGGCAGTGACACCAGGATTTATCCCTCCTGCATGTAGTGACTTTTTGGGATCCTATTCTCTTTGGATGTATACCTTGCTCAGTCTAGATATAGTAGGGAGGGCCTTGGACCTTCCACAAGGCAAGGTGCCTTCCCCTCTCTGAGGATTGGATGGAGTGAGGTGGGAGGGTGTGTGGAGGGAATGGGAAGAAGGGAGGGAGTGGGAACTTGGAATGTATTCTTTTTCAAGTATGCCAATGAAAACTTTCAAACAAATTAAAGTCTTTGGAACAGGATAAACATACATCATCTATACAAAATTGAAGTATGTTACTGAATACTTTCAAAGTGCTGTGTGACAACAAAGATTTTTCAATTATTTTGTTGGTTTCCATCATATTTTTCTGAGTTTTTGAAATTCTGAATATCAGATTTTTTTACATTTGTTATGCTTATGATTTGATAGAGGAAAAACATGATGTTTTTTGAAACTTCATTATTTAATTGATAAATGTTACAGAACTTATACCTTAATTTTCCTTAATATTAATTTTTTATAGAATTCTCAAACTTACTTTTCAGAGGAACAATGGAGTTAAGACTTGTATAGCTGTTATAGTAACATCTGATACCTTTATATATGCAGTACATACATTTTTGAAGATATTTCCAAGTGTTGTTACAATAATATTGCCAGAAGAAAGATTCTTAACCCTAGTGTCATATAAAGGCAACCATTGATTATTTTGTTTCTCACTCTTCAGGTCCACTGACTGTGGCTAATTGAGGGTCAACGCCTGTTGGCACCTCTGTTCCAGGCTCCATATTATATGGGCACGGACCCAAGCACAGGCAGAGTTCAGCTAAGGTCTGCCACATGTGTTCAGTATAATTCTGAAACAAGCATTTATCCAGGAAATCTCATTGCAACGACAAAACACACATAAATATAAGAAATTAAAATGTTTGATGCTTTTTTAAGATTTCTTTTTAGCACTCTACTGTCTCCTTTTAATCCAGCTTGGCTGATCCTCACATTAATGACATAGAGAAGTATAGGCTGCCGTCCCTCTCCTGGAAGCTACAAAAAATTCACGTATCAAAAAGCAAGGCTATTTAATTCTACAGTAATGAAAAAGAGAAACTTGAAAATAAGGCAGCATAGTTCCACAACCAAGTCTTACCATTTTTCATTGCTATGCAAAATTATATTAAGGCAAACCATTTCTGTTGAGCAAGTGAGAGGTTACTTAACTTCCTGGAGCCAAGTTCTCCTCTCTCTTCCAATTAAGCTTTAGATGATATCCCAGTGCCTTGACTCCTTCTGTAAAACCGAAATGCTGTACCTAGTCAAGATATATATTCTATAAACCTTACCTCAAATTAAGTGCTTTATAATACGTGTTCATCCCTTTTAGCTATCAAAATGAGTATTAAAAATTAGTTTCATGTCAGGGACTTCTACCACTAAATAGAGATTTCAACTTGATAGAAAGTAGAAACCACACCCGACAAATATCAGAATGTCCTCACACCTATCCGAGACCCCATCATTCTCCTCAAATGTTTTAACAGGAATGGCATCCATGCAG
This sequence comes from Microtus ochrogaster, assembly GCF_000317375.1. Classification (NCBI taxonomy): domain Eukaryota; kingdom Metazoa; phylum Chordata; class Mammalia; order Rodentia; family Cricetidae; genus Microtus; species Microtus ochrogaster. Next base: position 95,134,189 of record NC_022009.1, on the reverse strand, counting down.
TGGTGCTAAAAGCACCTCACCAGAGTTTAGAGTGTTTTCTATGTGAACTCCTGACTCCAGGATTTCTCTCGAACTCAGACTCCAAGACCTGAAAAGACTACAGTTTCCATCTCAGGGACCACATTAAGGAATTTCAGAGACAGGACAAGGAAGGGAAGAAAATCATCAACTAATGTGAAACAGGGAGAATATCAGGTTTTACACACCCAAGAGGCCAGCACTGCTAATAGGCTTGTGATCCAGGTTGGTGTAATCAGTAGCTTGTACCTAAGGACTATGGCAGACTGGAAGAGATGCAGACAATAGTGATTCATAATGTCTCAATAGGAGATTGGGGCAAATACCTATTAACATAAAAACAAGGCTGTCTTTAGTATGGATAGTTAATCTTAATTGTCAACTTGATGGGATTTAGCATCACCCTGAGAACACATCTGTAGGCGTGTCTGAGATTTTTTTCTAGATAAGGTTAATTGAGGTGAGGTGGAAAGCCCACCTTGCAGGTTGGTAACAATAAATGGGGTGTATGGGGGATGGCTTGAATGGAGAGACACCAGTATTCATCACTGAGTCCTGATGTGACATGACTGCGTGCTCCTACCACCGTGACTCCTATTACCATCAAGACAAACTGCATCCTTTTGAACTTCAAGGTAAAACAAACCCTCGCTCCCTTAAGGTCCTTTGATTAGTTTTTGTTTACTGGAGAGCAAAAATTAAGTAACAGAGCATCTTCATAAATTTTTATTCTCTTCTGTAGTAAATGAATAAAAGAGAACTCTGTAAGACAAAGCAACCATTTTTATATGCTTAACTAATTGGCCTAACACAGGCAATGCAGGATATTTTAAAAATTGTTTTGCTCTTCTAAAAAAACAAAAAGCAAGCTAATGTGCTCGATGAAAGTTGAGTGAGGCCTCTATAACCACTCGTTTGGACTTGGGCTTACATCTGGAAGCAATGAGCTATATTTGTGGTGAGAGGGTCAGGTATAAACTGCAGAATGTGAGCTATGTTGATTCATAATAGACACATCACTCCTACCCTTCTAGTCTTTGCAGGCAGAACCACCAATTCCACTCGTCATAGCATCCTCTTAACTGTACATATGCTCCACCTTAACCTCGTATTCCCTCCAGGTAATTCTCCATGCCTGTTTGTTCTGGTCTGACATTCCCTTGTGCTATGAAGTCTCGGTTAACCTTTTATGCTGTTCTAACAGATGCCTCATACACTGCAGTCAGGAGTCTAGTTAATTGCTTCTCTGATGGAGAGACCACCTTCCATTGCAAGGGATTTAAAGAAATTCGGGAAATCAACAACAGGTAAATTAGGAAAGGATCAGAGATGTCCCCAGCAGAGGGGGGAAAAAAAACCTTGCACTGTAAATGCAAAGCAGCGCTGAGTTGATATTAGTGACTTTGTCTGTTTTAGATGCAGAAACCCTGAAGCAGCAGAAGCGACTGCCAAGCATTGATGTAAGAATATTGACAAAACAGAAGGTTTCACAGTGAGGACAGCCTCTCACTAGGCTCCACACAGTGTCTCTGTAATTACATTTCGGTCCCTGCTTGTCAGAACTCTGGTCTTCAGGCCTGTTGAACCTGAGTTCCCTCCCTCCCCCTCCCAGCAATCTAACAAACAAGACAGAAGGAAGAGAAAGGGAGGCTAATTAGCTACTCTGCGTAGGAATAAATTACCTGAAAGGAGTAATGTGTGTGGGAAGAGGACGGAAGGAAAGGGCCATCACAAAGGAAGCTCTCAGGGACAGCAAACAACCGTTGTGTCTCAGTTTTTCTTAAATCTCACTTGAGCTGTACATACAACTGATCTTCTGCTTCTCAGAAAATAAGAGATTGCTAAGACACTGGATACAATCAAATCATGTGCTTTAGTTAGTGGTGAGTTGCTTCAAACCTGAAGCTATGCTGATGGCCATAATAGAGTCATGGCTACTGTTATTATTTTCCTGATCTTCCCTGTCTCCTGGGTGCCCTGTCCCTTGAATAGACAAGCTCACCCACTCCCAATGGGATCCCTGCCTCTTCTCCAACCTGCTTTCTCCTCCCATCTCTCTTCTGAAGAGGTAACCTCTCCCTTCTTTCCCCCCTTTTCCCCTTTTTTCCCTTCTTCCTTTTCTCCCCTTCCTCCTTCCCTTTACCCTTCATAATCGACTAAATAAACACTATACCCAAACTATCTCTCTGCATGGTGTATCTCTCTGTCGCTATCCCACATGGTCTCCCACCCACGAAGGGGACCTACCAAGGCCTTGGGTGGCTGGTCACTGCCCCTTGTGGGACCGGTCCCCCCCACACATATGTTTATAAAGAATAACAGTTACTCTAACGTAGTAGTCTAAGGAAGATCATTGTGGATGTATATGAGCAATATACGCCATATAAATGTAAGTAACCTTCAAAGAATAAAAATATCATTTAAAAAAAACCATCCCAGACTTTGGGTACTATGTCCTTACTCACAATTAAAATTGTCAACGATCTTAGTTTTATCTAATCACATACACACGTTAACTAAACCACTTTGGAGATTGTCAAACAATCCTCTTTAAAATGTCAGTCTAATCTGGTCATTCTTCCTCTTCAACTGTTTACTGTACCTCTAAAGATGGTTCTAGAAATGAGGCACATATACACCTAAGAGATAAGAAAGATTTTAAGATGAATTTTAAGATTTTAAGATGGATAGATGAAAAGACAAGGATGGGCTGAGGTAACAAACACTCCGAATTGATGAAAGTCAAGAGAGAGAAAGCAGTGAGGAACAAAATACCCTTCAAAGCTAGAAACCAAAAAGAGTGAGAAGTTATGTCTACCTCCAGGGAGATTTTGTATAAGATAGGGTGGATTTGGGCACCTGGAGAGGTTGTCACATCATCAGGAAGAGTAGTGGGAAACAATTTCCTACAAATACCAAAAGAATAAGAAATGGGGCACTAGAAATGGCTGCAGAAACACCACAAAGTTTGGTAAAGAAATGCAAAAGTCAGTGAAAGGGGGCTGGACCAATCAGGTCCAATCATGGAAGGTATTATACATTCTTTCTGAATTCTGTGTGTCAGCTAGTTTGTAATCATTTTCAACACACAATGTACTGTGAGTATCTGAAACACAGTGTGCAAAGAACCCATTGCGTGATTGGAAAATTGAGTCTATAGTATATAGTACCCCTCGGCTGTACAATGACCAGACAGATCCAGTGCCCAGAGGCATCTTTGGTCAAATACCACAGGTGGGCATCCCCTTTCACAGCCTCCACCACCTTAGCACATGGTACTCTCACCCCAGCTGAGGGTCAGTCTGCTCTGCTGGACTAGAATGCCTTGTTCCTCTGCCCCGATAGCTAACCGTTCATTAGTTTCTGCTTCACCTCCTTTCACCTCTCAGGGAAACCTTTCCAGATGCCTGCTCAGGTTTGGAACCCTCTTTCCTTCACACTGCTATAATTGTTATTTTTACTTGGCTGTCTTTCTCACTAGCCGATAAGCTCTGTGATGGTAGAGACTATGCCCTATTTGATTTTTCATCCCACTGTCTGGCAAAATGTCTGGTATAAATCAGACATCAATACACATTTGATGAATAAATAATAAATGACATTCCTCCTGGGAACACAGTGTGCTTGTCAGGCTATGCAGGCATCCAGTCTTCTTGGTATTTCTCTTTCATTTCTCATTACACTGTCATTCATGACTGGAGATTCATATTCTGGTTTATTAGTTTCTTGTGGATTTGTGAGCATGATCTCATTTTATGTAGCTATTTAAGAGAACACATTCTTCTTTGAGGTTACATCAGTGTCAGAGGTAGACCACTAATCCCAGGAGACAGACACCTAGCTACCTTCAATACACCAGTGTAGCTAACACAAATAGTAAAATGGTAATAATTTGAGATGTCATGTATCAAATGTTGGGTGAAATTATCTCCCTTTTGTCTTATGACTGACTTTAGCACTCAGAATTAAATTTTGAATTACATTTTATTACATTTAATATTGTCATATAATCCCGCCTTCAACAATCAAATAAAACCAAACAAGAATGTAACAGACACTGTCACAACACACCACCTTTTGTTTAACATCGAGATTAAATTTGTCCAAATGAAATAATAATAGTAAAAATCATTTACTAGTAAATACTAATTCTTTTTTTTTATTTTTATAGACATGATCTCTAACTGAACTATTTGTCATTGCTTCTAACATTTATTATTTTTCTTTTCATCCAAACCTATTTGCCCCTCCTTTCCCCCCCCCTCAGCTCCCCCTTTCTAACTCCTACCCACCCCTCTTCCTTCAGAAAAGGGCAGGCCTCCCAAGGATATCAACTAAACATGGCAAATCAAGTTGCAATCAGACACCTCTTCTCTTAATAAGACTGGACGAGGAAACCCATTAGGAGGAAAATGGAACTAAAAGCAGGTAACAGAGGCAGAGACAGCCCACGCTCCCTCAAGAGTCCCACAAGAAAACCAACCTACATAGCCAGAACATATATGCAGCAGGCCCGGGTCAGACCATACTGGCTCCTGATTGTCAGTTCATTCTCTGTGAGCCTCTATGATTGGTATCTTAAACCTCCGTGGTTCTTACAATCCTCTATTCCCTTTCCCACAGGATTCCCTGAGGTACACCTGATACTACAGCTGTGGATTTCTGCATCTGCTCCCATCAGTTGCTGGATGAAGTCTCTCTGATGATGATTATGCTAGACTCTGGTCTGCGAGTGTAGTAGAGTATCATTAGGAATCATTTTGTTGACTTTTTCTTTTTTTGCCATTTGTGTTGGTTCTATACTAGGTCTCTGAGCTATCCAGTTCTATACTAGGTTCCTGGCCTTCCAGGCACTCTCAGGGGTGGACTTCCTCCCATGGCCTGCATCTCAAGCTGGACCTTATATCTATCCATAGCTTTAGAAGTTGTCCTTGGAGTTAGCAAATGGTTCCATGGATAAAAGTGCCTGTCACTAAGTCTCACCATCTGAGTTTGATCCACAGGACCCATGTGATTGAAGGAGCAAACTAAGCTCTGAAAGTCCTAACTTCCAAGTAAACATTGCTGCATGTGTGTGTGCGCGCATACACACAAAATTAATTAATTAATTAATTAATTAATTAATTAATATAAATGCAATAAAAGGTTTTGAAGAAGTTATTCACTTTTAATCACTATTTTTTAGAACACACATTCCTTTGGTGTTTTGTCCTCATTAATATTCATCATGAAATATATCCATTTAAATGCCAATAACTCTCACAGTTCATTCATTATTAATAAAATCTCTTTTAAATGTGTAATTCATAGGTACTGGTATTGCCCGCTGCCTCTGGAATTAAAGTGACATTAGAGCTATGGCAACAGTATGTATAACCAGTGGTCAGATTTTTCAGCCTTATAAAAATCAGCTGGTTAGATGGAGCTCATATTAGCTCCCAGTCAGGGAGGAGAAACTGTTAGAGACACCCTGTGGATTCAAATTCCATTTTATTTATTTTATTTACATTTTAACAATGTTGAGGAGGTAACGTGCTTAAGAAATATTGTGTCATTTGCAGTATGGGTTGCTGCATCTTAAGGAGGAAATGTTTCTAAGCATGAAAAGTTACATCTTAAAAAATGTCTTTTTAAAAATATTTATGAATGCCAGTCAAATATTAAACCATAGTTTAGAAAAGTAAGGATACTCTAGGATAAGCAATATAGGTTTTTCCTTAAATTAATCAATAGTTATAAAACAACAGAAAGATACATTTAAATTATAGGGCTTTTATAAAGTTTTAATTAGCCAATAATAAACAATACTTATCACAACATAGACAAAGGTACTTCAATTCCAGAGATTGCTCAGGTAATGTATTTAGATAAGTACATCCGAGATTATACATTATAGTATTATAGTATGTTAAATATTTGTTAAAATACATTATATATTATAGTATGTTAAATGATGGGTCAGTACATTTCAGATAGAGTCAAGCTGGAGAAATATTTTCTCAGTTTGACCATATCACAAGAAGCCAATAATAAACAATACTTATCACAACATAGACAAAGGTACTTCAATTCCAGAGATTGCTCAGGTAATGTATTTAGATAAGTACATCCGAGATTATACATTATAGTATTATAGTATGTTAAATATTTGTTAAAATACATTATATATTATAGCATGTTAAATGATGGGTCAGTACATTTCAGATAGAGTCAAGCTGGAGAAATATTTTCTCAGTTTGACCATATCACAAGAAGTTCCATGGAATGTGTTAATTTAATGATACTAGTAATAGAACTAAAGGTTCTCTGTGGAGTAGAGTTGGATAATTTAATCCAAATCTTCTACTTTAATCTGAATTTTTAGTTTCACAATCTATAGTTAGTGAAAATTGGCTTTTTCTTCCCAGGAAGTAAGAGGCAAAGTGATGAAATTTTTCTCTTATGTTGATTATTCTAGTTCTCCAAATGCATATCTATGAGGATTGGAGTAGGTTAACCAAAATATAATTATTATAATCATGTAAGATCTGATTTGAATACTTGTTCCCCAACTAGAGGTGTTAATGTGGGAAACTGTGGACCCTTTAAGAGGTCATACCTATATAGTGGAAATATATTATAAAGGGTGGTATTTGGGTTATTCCAAGTCTATGGTGTTCTTTCTCCCTTTCTGTTCCCCTCTGTCTCTCTGCTTCTCTCTGTGTCTCTCTCTTATGTGGGTCTGTGTATCTGTGTGAGTGTGTGTGTGTGTGTGTGTGCGTTTGCATGCATGTGTGTGTATGCCTCCTGTCTGCTATGACAAACTGTCTTCTCTCACAAACTTCCACCATAACAATGTTCAGCCCACATAACTGGGGCCATGCGCTCATGGATTGAGAACTATAAAGTTGTAAATCAAAATAAATGTTTCCTTCAATGAGTTGTCTACATCAGATATTTTTGTCACAGTAATGCAAAATTTTCACATTAGCAATTTATTTCACTATAGGTAAATCTAGTATTCAAATTCATCCTTAAACAAAACCCACCTCATGAAGCACCTCTGCCCTGATGGTTATCTTTTCTTTAAAGAGCTACTCAGATCTCTCATGGTTCTTTGTGAATTCAAATAATTGTCAACTAAAATATTGTCTCCTTGGCAAGTGCCAGACTGTCATATAACTTTTCTTGAGAAGACATAAAAACATCTACTTACTTCAAAGAATGAACCAATGACAAACTATACTAACAATGCCACCAAAAAGGAACTTGGTGAATGAATGAGATACTGGGTCTGCTTACAGGCTTAGAGGAATGTGGGTAAGGGATTACCTTTAGTTCAGAATGACTCAAAGACATCTATATTATTGAAATTCATATCCTTTGTATGGGTGATGACTAGAAAAGTTGCATCCCTGGAGCTCTCTACATGACTTGCAGGAAGTGTGACAAAATAGAAATACCTCTTCTCTAGCAGTTCTTGCTTTGTATATAATCTTAAAGAGATCCATTGTGAACTTCCGGTTAAGTTTGTGTGTTATTTACTTCCTGAGTCTTAAGGAGCATCCTTTCATGTTATAATGTCCTGATGTAGAGGGATTTGTGTCACAACACAGACCTCCATACCTAGTGAGATATACTCCACAACATGCCATTCCTTCATTATATATTTTCTTCACTTTTTGTTTTCAATTATGTCATGTTATGAAATTGTAAGTTACAAATCATGTGTTAATTATCTCCCTATTATGGCAAACTTAATGGAGACCTTATTTTCTTTATCTTTTCCCTACTGTATTCCTGTACCCTAAACTTGATGACTAAAAGACACTATAAAATGTTTACTGAACAAGAGACTGAATAGCTATAATAATAATATTATTATTATTATTATTAAAGGGGTAAATGTTACAAAGCATGTTACTCAAATTCATTAACTCAGTAAAAGATAGAAGATAAAGGATGCATTAATAACGTAGAATTTTGTTTGCTAGAGCAGACAAGGAACTCTTAGTTTGGTCCACATCTATTTCTCAGATTGCATCTCACCATAATTGTCTTCATTCCCTAAAAATGATTCAGAGAACAGTAATAGCAGGTCTTAAAAATGTGGGATTCTTGCTTTGCCTGTCATCCCCTGTGCAATGAGAGGTATTTGTCATTGCTTACCATATAGCATTATGTTCTTGAAACAGAGCCTCTAGATCTAAGGGACATCTTACTAATGTGGTGATTTTAAAACCTGGATAGATCTAGACTGGGCTTCATTCTCCAGAAAGAATGAGACAGGGCTTCAACTTTGGGACTTTCAATCCCAGCCCCCAGCTTTTGGAAAGAAAAAGGAGCTGTAGAACAAGTGACTAAGCAATCACTACCTTCTGATGACAGATCTGTGAAAATCCCTGACAGGTGAAGTTAGAGAAGTTGATAATCATGTAAATGCCAAGTGGCTAATGTTCCACAAACCCATGGAGATAGAAGTTTATCTGTGTAGGGCCCTTGCAGAAAGAGTGTCTTTTCACTGGGTTCTTCATAGGCAAATACTAAACTGGTGAATATTCAAATATCTCCTCAAGCCTAGCAATAATCCTAGCAAATTAATCTAAAGAATGATTATGGGGATCTCTGATTTATAGCCAGTAAGTCAAAAACATGGGTAACAATGTGGATTTGTATCTAGCATTCGAAATGGGAGGCCAGTCTTGTGACACTAAACATTTATTTCAAGGGTTTGTTGCTGTTGTTGTTTGCTAACTCCAAGTGATAGTATTGTAATTAAAATGCATAATAGGAGATTAATATTAAGAATTAGTTGGTGTGGAGGAAATCCCCATACATATAGAGGTATTGAGTACTGATAGTGAAATACAGAAGCATTATTCTACTTTTCTTAAATGGCTCCTTAGGAGCTATGTCTCCAATGTTATACTTACCCTTCTCACAATGACAGCCACCTTGACATACAAGTAACATGGTCAGCTTTGCAATCTAACTTCTAGCATCACCTCTGACCCAAAGACATTCATGTGTAGTATGTGCATTCCCATCCACAGAGATGTGAAGGCTTTCATTGTTGGCCTACTGTGCTCCATTCAGACCAGCATGATGTCACTGTCATAGCTCATCAGACACTCACTTATTTGTTCTTTAGCAGCCATGTGGGAATTTAAAAATATCAAAGATGCATTCTAGATGCTGTGCTAGAGGAAAGTAAGGGAGGTCACAAACTTTTAATTTAAAGGATAGGTATAGATTAAGTTTGAGAATATAAAGAAGAATTGCAATAGAAATAATGGGTTTTCAGTTCAGCTCAGCAAATGTGTTTATTTATCTTCTATATACTCTGATTGATATGAAAAATATAAGGATGGCTAATTCTAGGACTTTGTTCTCAAGAAGTACAAAATCTAAAAAATTATCATATTTGAAAACAAAAAAATCTATACTGTCATTTGTAGTACCTAAATGAGAATAATGTTACATGAATATATAGAATTATATTTTAGAAATACAAAGTTCTGACATAGAATAAAATCTCATCAGGAACACACTTACAAAGTATATCCTGAACTCACATTAGGGTTTTCTAAAACTTTCAGGAATCCACTCTGTATTTAGATTGTGCCATCTATGTAACAGTAATGCATGATTTGATGATAAATAATGTAAAGAATTTAAATCTCTATGAACTGAGAAAACAAACAAAAAATGGTAAAAAAAGAAAAATCAAACCCTAAATTCAACAATGTACTCAGACCTTCTAGAAAAAAATGCACAAGTGTCTAGAATAGTTTAGCAATGTTCTTGTCTTTGCCTCCCTGTCACCCCTACTATAATGCATATTCAGGTTAAATCAGATCATCAATACTGATGTCCTTGAATGTAATTGATAGAATAGCATTGAAGTAACGCTCATCAAGTACAAAATTTCTGGTCCAGTAGAGGACAATAAAAGGATAATAAGAATGCTCCCATACCATGGAGGGGAGAAAGCCAAAATTAGGTCACTAAAAGGAGAAAGGGAAAGTAAAATTTGAAACCTACCTTTAAGAAATGTGGCAAAAAAGTGACGAGAAACTTCACACACACACACACACACACACACACACACACAAACACAAACACACACCACTACATTAGCATGTAAATGACACGACTCTGTGTTTTGCATGTGTATTGTGCATGCATATGTACAAGGTGTGTCTCCATATGCGTACATGCATATGTACAAGGTGTGTCTCCATATGCATACATGCATGTGAATGTCAGAGTTTAGCATCAAATGCCATTCTTGTTATTATTTGGGGTAAAATCTCTCAGTAAATCTGGAGCTTGCTGATTCAACAAAGGTAGCTGATGCTGACCAGCAAACTCCAGACACTGTCAACCCCCCTTCCCCAAGTTCTGGTGTCACCGATAAATGTGGCCATACATGACACAGAGCCTGCTGCCTCCCACACCCAAATGCTGGTGTCAAATATGTATTTGGCCACACAAAGCTTTGATGTTGGTGCTTAGGATCTGAACTGAGGTCCTCATGCTAATATGATGAGCACATTGCCTATCAAGACATCTTCCCTGTAGCCAGCACACAGTTTTATAGATTTTATTTCACAGCAGATGAACCCAGAACCTCATAAGGTGTCATCACTTCGAAGTTCCACCATGGCCCAATGCTGCCTTCATCAAACATGAGCTCTTTAGTTCACTCCAATCCTTTTGTGTCTCCTGAAAATACCCACAAGGCATTTAGAGAAGCTTAGCTCAGTTGCCAGACTACCTCACTTGGATTTTAAATGTGAAAAAATGAAAAGAAAGGAAGAAAGAAAAGAAAGAAAGAAGAAAGTAAATTGACATACAGTCAGTTGCATAATTCAAATGCTTAGGCATCCCATCCTCGGAGAGGCTGCCACTTAATAGACAAACAGACAAACAGCTCCTTAGTTAATCTTGTGTATTTTCTTCTGAGTCAAAGTCTGTTTGCACCTTTACCTGTCCTTATTTAATTCACTTAAGCCTTATCTGCAACGGGAGAGCCACTGTACTTCCTGTCTTCCAACCTGAAGTTCTCTGCTTCCAATATTTTAGAGAAATTCTGGGAATGTGGCTCAATGGCCAACTTCCAGCCAGACATGTATGCAGGGGAAACTGGAAAGGTGCAGGGGTCACCTTCAGACGACAGTACCACCTGCGCCTGCTGTCACGATAGCCCCCTATTTCACGCCATGCTGTCCTTCAGCTCGCACTGTGGACACACAGAAGCAAATGGGAAGTTTTTCCAATTGCTTTTGCAGCCTTTTGAGAACTCCTGTGTCTCCACTGCGAATGCTAAAGATCCTCTGTGAATATCTTTATGTGTGACATCGATCAGATTAGTCTTCTATTTTGAAAATGTATTAAACTCAACAAGAAGAAAAATAAATATTGATGTAAACCTACAGATGTTAGTAGCCTTCCCCTCGCTAATCCTTTCGATAAAGATCATGGATAAAAATCACTAATGACATCTTCTACCAACAAAATTATACTTTGTATAATAATCTGGATAAAGCAGGGTTTGAGATGTTTTTTTTTTTCCAAAATTCAATTTTGTGATCTCTCAACTGTTGAAATAAATCAGCATGGTGTTAACTTATCCCTCTTTCGATATCAACAGTGGATGTTTTCAGAACTGGAGAAGTTATACACGGGCGTTTCACAGACTTGCTGCTGAGAAAAACTAGAAAACAAAATTTCACAATAAAAGTCCTATCGTGGTTTCTTCCTCTGAGGCTGTGATAAAATAACCTCAGAAAAGCAGCTGAAGGGAGGATGGGTGTGTGCTGCCTCCCAGGTCAAGACAGGAATGTGGAAGAAGCCCGAGACTGAAGCAGCTGGTCACATGGGGTCACAGTCCAGGAATAAAGCAAGGCATACAATCTCAGCTTGTCCTCCTCCATTTGGACAGCCCAGGGTCTCTGCCCATATGGGTCCTACCCACACTTAGATGGGTCTTCCAACATCTGTTAAGGTTACGTGAACCCCCAGTGACACGCACAGAGGCTCTTCCTCTAGGGGATTGTGGGTCTGTCTAATTAACTAGTCATCACAAGTCCTCTCTCCTAAGGGATTGTGGGTCTGTCTAGTTAGCTTCACTAACACCCCAAATCCTGGCTCCTAGAGCACTCTGGGTCTGTGCTCCTAGAGGACTCTGGTTAGCTGCACTAACCATCCCAAGTCTTGTCTCCTAGGGGACTGTGGCTCTGTCTAGTTAGCCACACTAATCATAACATGTCATATCTCTCAGGGGATTGTGGATTGCTCTAGATAACTAACCATCACACGTCCTGTCTCCTAAGGGATTGTGGGTCTGTCTAGTTAGCTGCATTAACCACAATACGTACTGTCTCCTAGGAGATGATGGGTTTACTTAACTTCACTAACCAGAACACATCCTAAGTCTAAGTATTTTTGTAACTTTGATAGTGCTCTCTTCTCACTAAGTTATAAAGAGAATAGCTTTTAACTCCTTTATATTTACTGTTTACTTTCCAATTCTGTGTTTCATTTGGCCTTTACCATAAAGATAGTTTAGTACCCCAATTTACAGAGGTAAACACATAAAAACTAAGGAATGTATATCATTGATTCAGAAATAGGCAACAAATCCAAACTGAGTGAAATTATATCCAAGGTAAACAGAGCTTAAATGGAGAGCAATGTTCGGTGACACAATTTCATTCACCTTCCTTTGTCAGACAAGAAAATTTATAGAAAGAGACCTTATCAATTCAGTCAAAAAAATATAATGTTGATTCTACATAATTCTCCTTAAGTCTGTTTTAAACAAACATTGTCTAAACTAAATACTGCTCCGCCCCTCCTAATCATGAACGGACAAAAGTGACCTCCAACTAGAATGAAGTTAAAGATAGATAACAGCCCAACACCACAACTATGTAAGGAGAGTGTTAACCATCAGATAGAATTTCCAGGACGGTGAAGAATGGAAACAACATCCACAATACAAGCCATATCCTGGGCTCACTTCTGTATTTTTCAAACTGGCTAGGTTTACAATGAAGCACGCACTTCAGCAGCAGAAGGAACTGTCCATCCCTTTGGGACTCACTTCCAGTGCTAAAAGTAAATACTGACCTTTGCACACTCCACAAAGCTTCTGCAACACTTGCTCAAGGCTCTGGTGATGACTTCTTGTCAAAAGGAACAGAGGAAGTGTTTCTTCGGTAGCTCTGGATTGATTTCCAAGGTGCAGTCACACATGTGGCTATGTTGGCCCATGCACAGGAGAAACGCTCCAGCTTGCTGAGGCAAATCAGGTCTAAGTGACAGGAGCATCCAGCACTCTTTCCTCCTTCAGATTTTTCTAGGATCACAAGAGCAGGAATATAATTGATTTCGTTATCGTAGATTTTATATGTTACATTCAAGTTACATAGAAAAATAGTATCACATATTCTAGGTTTACAGTGCCTGGAGAATTCAGATTTCCTCTTGTTTGTTTTCTTGAGTAAACTCATTGTGTATAGAATACATTTATACTATGCATGAGCCCAGATAAAATCAATTCTATTTTCTGCGCTTTCCATTTAATTGGCTAAACGAACATGGATTTTTGTAAACCTGGAGTCAGGTTCTGGCCACTTTATTTTGGGGGCTTTGAATTGAAGAATATCATTTCCAATCTTTAAAACCAAATAACCTCACCTATAAACTAAAGATAATCATATCCTTTCCATAGGTTTACTAAACAACACACTCTGTACAAACCACCATAAGATCAGATATATTGTATCTGTACCCAGTACATAACAAAACACTAGATTTTCTAGCAAGCAATATTATTATTAATAAATACTTCATGCATATTTTTGGCCGTGATTTGCAAAAAGTCTTATCTGCTATGAACCATTTTTAGTTTTGTATTTGAGTTTAGTTCATTTCTTTTGGTTTCCTAACTTAGAATTTTTGGATAGATCTTTTCCACTTAAATTGTTTGTTCACTTACCAGATCTTATATTCTTGGTGTTAATGGTTTCTGAAAAAGGGTCTATAGGGTTAAGCCAGCCTCAATATTGTTTGTTATAATTATCATTCGTTATTATTGTTTATAGTTGTATTTGGTTTAGTTCTGGCTTATTTAGACAAAAGGGGGAGATGTAGGGTTAAGCCAGCCCCTTTAGGGGGCGGGTTTTGCCTCGGGCGATTGTGGACTGATAAATTGAGCTGGCGGAGGCTGCTCTCTCCCTTTTTCTTTCCTACCTCCTGGGCTACACGGGAACCTAGGTTCTGTAAGTTTACCATTAAAGTTGTAAATATTCCTTTATATCTGCATTGCAATTATTTATGCCAATACAAGGGTCCTGTTTGTGTACCCCAGACTGATACCAACTACATAATCCTTCTGCCTCAGCTTCCTGATGTTGTAAGGAATATACCACCCCATCTGGCTTAACTTTTCTCAAAGGGGGAAAATAAAGCATTGAAATAATAAATACAAAATATTTTACAGTATAGACTTACCCTTTACTATTGAAATGAATCCAGAAAGCTCAAGGCTATTATCGTATTTGTAATAGGTTAAATAATTCATAATTATGGTGTACAAACAAACCTTAAATATCATCGAGAGACATTGAAACAGAAGCAGTATACCTCCTGCTTCTAACCATATTTTCCCCCTTGAAGCATTTGGTTCCCATAAAGGTAATGATTATTGCTCATTTGGATAGCTAAACCATGCTCCTCAGAGAGGTGAGCCTCACTTCTGAGGGAATCTTTCAAGTGACTGGTGACTCTCTGGAATCTTCTCATCACATCACCCATCCAGGCAAAAAATGTCTGGCACTCTTGCTCCAAGTACCCCTCTTCCTTCCTGCTTCCTGCGACACAGGGTCCAAAGTGACTATAGGACCGGCTCCATGTTGCAGTTCTGCATTTTAGACCTATGCTTTCATGTTCCATCAGCCAGCCATGAGCACCATGTCTTGATGGAAAGATACTTTTGCAAACTAATATTAAATTTTAAAATAATTCTTCTTTTGCAATCACTATATTTTTACATGCCCAATAACTACTGGTAGATATTGGCTACCATAGATAGAATATTGGGCAGCATAGACAATTTCCAGTTGTGCAGATATTTCTATGAATCAACACACGCCTTGATCTCAGGGAAACAGAGAAACAAACAAAATTTAAGACAAGGATTACATGTTGCATGAGGATAGCATGAATGGTAGTGTACAGAGATTTAAACGTTCCACTGCGGAAGTATGACAGCTGGGTTCCAAATGTGGATTTTTGGGTCCCAGAGGGAAATTGGTGCTTGTTGTCTTTGTGTGTTACACCATGTTAGGGGTAAAACTGTTTTATACCTTTACTATGCACACCCACACACACAAACACACACACACACACACACACACACACACACACACACGTTTAGTTCTCTCACTGAACTTAATCTGTTTAAAAGGGATTATCATTATATCAAGTAGCCTATTTAAAATTTCAAAGTGTTACACTGAAATGACTATCTCCTAGAGTCATAAGATTTTTAGACACAATGCTTCACATGAATGACCTGTCATTTCATGTCCTTTCTTATTATTGTTATCAGAGAATAAGCCCCTCATGAACAGCACAGCTGAAACATGCCAAACAACTGTCCCTCCCCAAAGTCTGATGATAAAAGGCATTCTGGAGGAAAGACTGGATGAAATGTTCAGATGATGGTCTGCTTGCCAAAGAGAGCCAGCTGTTTATACTTGGCGACATACTGCAGCAGAATGATCTCATTTACAAATCTTGGGATGTGGAGATACAGATAAATGTTAGCACTATAAACCAGCAAATATGGAATGAGCTGTAATCTTAGTATTTGGAGGAAGACTTTGCATTGTGTATTTGTGCATATGGAGCTTTAAAAACATATTCATAAACATGTCATCTGAGCAATATGGCACATAAGGCATTTTTAATATAGCCAGAGCTGTATTAGGATATTTCCTTGCATAATGTTATACAAACAAAATATTTTAACATTCCACTTGCATAAGATGTAAATGAAAAAATACTTAGCAGTGAAAACAAAGGTATGTCTAATTATTTCCACAAAAAAAAATGTGCATTTCCTACCAACCACATATCTTGGACAAACATGATATTAAACTCAGGAGAAAAGACTCTAAGTCATAGACACAGACACATTATACTTGTTGATAAATTCACTCAGTCAACCTTTTCACATCTTAGCCTTCACAAAGTTCAGCACATAGTAGGAAAAATATCTTCATAAACTGTTTTTCATGAGCCTAGGTGCAAATCATTCAAGAACTCAAAATGATTTATTGATAATAAATTTCAAGTATACAATATTGTCTTTCAGCCTAAGCAACTAGGAATGTTCTTTCATAGCATACGTGCGAGCGAGTGCATTTGTGTGCACACACATACACAAGTGTATGTGCATATAAGTTTGTATGTGTATTCATATATATCTGTGTATGTTCATAAAACATTTTATTAATCATACTAATGGGTAAGCAAGTAAAATCTCTTCTTTTATTTACAGAAAATTCAGTTTAACCTTTCCAATGAATTCATTCTTTTCTCTACAGTCAGAATGACTTCTAAAACGTCAAGTATGATCACACAGAATTCTTAATTAAAACTCTACAATGATTTCATTGTCCCTGGCCAAAGCATTCAACTCTTTTAGGTCAACCTTTAACATGACCTACATCATGCTCCTTGATGGATCTTGCTTGCGTCTGTCACAACATACCCACAAAGTCCTCAGAGTCTCTAATACACAGAGGCACTAAACAAATACTGAATGGATCAATATGTAAATATTACCATTTTTCTTATACAATAATATACAAAGGAAAGTGATACATATATGTGAATATGTATGTATATGGACATATGCATATCTATGTAACTGTACATACTCATGAACTCCCTAATACCAGATATGTCTGTTTTTCCACTCCTGATGGCATGATCAGTTACATTACATATTTTCATTGGATTAATGTACAAAAATCTTCCTAAGGAATAACTGCTCACTAACCATTCAGGTGGCTCATCAGTTAAACAGATGCGAGCAAGCATCTGTCATGACCATTTTGTTTTCTGTCACTCTCTTGCATCCTATGCTGCTGATCCCAGGTGTCACTCGGGAGATTTATTTATTCACACATAGACAAGCTTCTTTTTCTTTCTTTCCCAGTGGAAAAACCCTTATGGGGTCGCCTTGATATCAGGATAAAGTAAATGCTTAGCGTGGTGTCTCCAATTCTAACTCCCTCATTCACCCACACTTTTCCCTGGTACAAAAAAGTTTAGCATTCCTTAATCTGTAAATGTGCTATGCTGCCCTCCTCTCCCTACTGTTCCTTAAACTGGTTCCTTTGGCTGTGTTTCT
>NC_022009.1:95099280-95115803 GCF_000317375.1 Microtus ochrogaster | reverse complement strand
TATATATCATATACATATATTTACATATCAGGGTTATTGCAAAGAAAAGGCCTGGAAGCTTCTTGCCTGACCCACATGGCATCAGAGTTTAAATAAATTAAGCCCAGTCTTAAACAAACTAAACACAGTCCACAGTCAGTGGAAGGATTGTATTTAACTCTAGCAAATCATTTAGCAAGAACAAGATGTTATTAGCCAGAAATCACACTCAACTCTCTTTGGCAAATTTCACCGAAGTCCCACACGACTTTTTTCCTTAACCTGAAAAAGTGCTAAAAACAAAAACAAACAAACAGACGACGACAACAAAAAGTCCTGTCATTACCAGTGATCAAAAAGCAGAGAAATCCAGAAAACTGCTGCATAAAGTTGTGTGGTATTAATCTATTGATGAGCTTCTGTTCTCTAGATATTATTGTCTTTGAGATAAGCACATGGATTTCATCAAAAATTCTATTACACTGACATTAAAAATCCTTTCTATGATTGTAGCCTTATACTGTTGCAAAACTCAGAATGGGTCATGCTGAAAGTTTGACATATTGGAATCTCACACCACAAGACAAGGGCAGTTCTCTCTCTTCTCAAGATTATTTGAACAACCTGACAACAGCAATGTTGAGCAGAGCTGCACATGTTTTCCACCACAGCAACAGTGCGAGGGCAAGTCTTCTATAACCTGAGAAGCAATCTGTTATCTTTGCTCCAGGAAAAGTCAAAATCCAAATCCACTTTAGCACAACCTCAGATTATGCTCAGAAAGGCATATAACCTTGAGTGACAGAGCTAAGGTATGACCATGACCTACACAAAGTTATCTGCAAGCATGAAGTTAGGTCATGACAGACAGACTGACAGAAAGGGAGGGAGATGAACACAAGATGATGGACCAGAACCTCTTCTGATAGTCATGGGTGAGTAAGTTTGTTCCCATGGCCAACTTAGACACCAATGAAAGAGGGAAGTTGATGACAACATTATTCTAGGGTTATCATTTCAATATACAAAGATGTTGAGAACAAAACTTTAGAAATAGACATCAATCAAGAGTTCAAAGCAAATCAGTGCTAATACAAGTATGTGAGCACCTTTAAGATAAGAAATAACAACACTTACTACTATCATTAGAAATCACAACTTGCCTTCCTATTGGAGCCAGACGGACCCAAGACTTTCTCGGAGGTCCTGAAGGAAAGACAAACAGGCACTTGCTTCTGACTTAACTCTCTGATGACCTTGGCCATTTTCCCCTCCCTGCTAATAGTATATAGGGTGTTTACTTCTTAATAAGCTTCCTTGGCACAAGTCATCCGCATACAAAAAACCTCTTAGTCCTAGCTAATTCTTCTTTCTTCTTTGGTTCTTGTCTTATTTCTCATCTCCGGCCCTCCCATTTGACACTGCCCCCAGTTCAGGAAGCTCATTTCTGTAGGTTCAGTTCACCTTCCAAAGCAACTGAGGGACTGAGCAGTTAGTGATAGAAAAGAGTTTAGCATCATTTGAGCCAAAACCTAGACAACTATTTTGAGATATTTCTATGTAGAATCATCTGATATAGTTATATTGTTCAATATCATGAGTTCTAGTTTTGTTTAAGTTTTTACACCTCTTTGCTTCAGTTTCCTTATAAAAATAGGCATGCTGAGTCTTAGGTAATGGTTAGAAATTCATCTGGAGAGCAATACAAAAGCATTCTGCACATTATAGCATCTAGCAAGTCTTCAAGATTCGCTTGATACAATGCTTAGGTGTGTTTTGAAGTTAGGTGTTATCTCAACCAGAGAGCCTTCCCTTCCCCAGTAATAACTGTCTTGGAAGGTACAAGGGATAAAATGTATATAACATGAGAGTCTATAGTCTGAGGAGAGGAGTAAAGGAATTATGGGGATCCCAGAACGACTCCTTTGTAATCAAGATGTTTCACTGACAAAATTGTCTGAAATGAAAATGTCTCTCAGTAAGCAAACAACAAGAGGGAAAAATACTGTTAGACAGCAAATTTATCAGAGATGCTATCAATTTGTAGATCTGTTGATACCACAAGAAGGAATGTAGCTTTTGGTAGCCAGTAGATAAAGTTGTTCTAGTAACTAGATCCAAAGAGGTGATCCATGCTTCTTGGTCTTCTCATCTTCCCACTGCCTGTCACCCTCACTGACACCTGAGAGCTGATGATGATTGTCCTCATGAGCACAGAGTGTGGTGGTGGTGGCGCTGTGTGCAGAAGAAGTTGTGAGGCTTCAGGAAGAGCCTCTTGGAGTGTGGTGAATGAAGCTAGGTCTATGTCATGGAAGCCTAAGACCCTCAGAAAGACCAAGGCAGGCACCACTGTGGAAAGCCACAGATGAGTTTTAAGCCAATAGCCAGTGTCGAATGCCAACTTATGAATGAACAGTCTTGGTAATTCAGCTCAATTAAGCCTTAATTTGACTATTGCTCCAGCCAGCATTTGACTGAAACCATACAAGAGGTCCCAAGCTTAAATGGGAATTGCACAGCTGAGCCCAATCAATACACAGAATAAAGTAAAATAATAAATTATTGTTTGAAAATCCTTGATATGGAGGTAGAGTTTTTATTTTTTTTAATTCAGCTAAAGATAATAAGAGCAGATGCCTATTAAAATTCTTGGCTCCAAGTATTGGATATAAATAAAATGAGATTGGTTACTTGAATCATTTACTAGAATTTAATTTTTAATCTGCTATCCAGATGATGTCAAAACTTGGTAGTGATGCATGATAAAATATTTCTGTAATCCTAAAATGGACACAGTTTTCATATCTCTAAATCTCCCATTCATCTTATGATCAATGAAACTGTGCGGTTGGTTTCTTAAGAGTATTTAGAAATTCTATAGCTAATATCTACTGATGAGTAAGCGTATTCCATGTTTGTCTTTCTGCATCTTGGTTACTTCACTCAGAATAAAGTTTTCCTAGCTCCATCCATTTGCCTTCAAATTTTCTCCAAAATAAAGGATTGCCATACTGCAATCAACATACTCAGACAGTCTAGGTAACAAGGAGGACCAAAAGAGGGATGTGTGGATTTTTTGGGAAGGGAAAATAGAAGAAATCTCCTGGGTAAACTGGGGACAGAACAGAGGGGGAGAATAATAAGAGATGTCTTGACAGGGGAGGAGCATTTGGAAGTCAGCTAGAAACCTGATGCAAGGCTTGAATTCGTAAGGCAAAATGATGAATCTACAAGGATGGTCCCAGCTAAGACTCCTAGCAATAGTGGATAAGTAGTCTGAAATGACCATCTCCTGTAATTATATTGGTGACTGCCCTAATTGTCATCAGGGGACTTTCATCCAGTAACTGATGGAAGCAGTTGGGGAAATCCATAGCCAAGAACTGGGCCAAGCTCCAAGAATTCTATTGAAGAGAGGGAAGAAGGATTAAACTGAGCCAATAAAGTGAGAATCAAGATCATCACAAAGGAACTCACAGAGACCACTAATCTGGGCTCCCGGGAACTTACAGATAACAGCCAAGGAGTCCACATGGGACCAACCTAGGCCCTCTATGTATGTGGGACTTGTAGCAGTGGGAGCAGGGCCTGTCCCTTATGCTATGGCAGGCTTTTGGGAACCTATTCCTCTTACTGCATTACCTTATCAAGCCTTAATACAAAATAAGGAGTTCAGTCCCACCTCAACTTGAACTTGATATGCCAAGTTTTGTTGACACCCATGGGAGGCCTGTCCTTTTATGAATAGAAACAAAAGAGTAGTGGATTGGGGGTGGAGGGATGAGAAGAGAGAGGGAGAGAAAACTTCAGTTGGAATAAAAATAAATGAATAATTGTTAAGAAAGTTTTAAAAAGAGTATTTAGAAATCCATCTCACATTTGATAGCGTCTTAGCCTATGAAATACAGTATGCTAATTGGATGAATGGTCTATACATACTGATACTGGTTAACATACTAAGAGGTATGCTTTTGTTTCTTACTGACTCTAAACATTTTAAAGCAGAACTTAAACTCATATGTTTGTAGCTAAACAACCTTCCATCAAATTCTTCTTTTTAATGTCTAAGACATGTGGATCTAAGTGGTCAAACAGCTATGCTAGGATTAAAAATTTGGCAACCAGACTAACCAGTTTAGCTCCAATTGATAGATATTCTCTTAAATTGTTGTTGCCATTATGTTCTCAACCTCTAGAGAATCTTGACTGAGTTATTGAGTAGAGAGACATAAAAGGTACTGTTATGTGTTTAAAAGCAATATCTATTTCATCGATCAGCAGCAATTTCACTGTAGAGATTGCAACTAGAAATCTACTCCTCTTAGTTACTTAGCTTTTGAAATGTGTTTTCCTGATGCAATTGCCCACATCATCTGTTCTGAGACATCTCAAATATGTGGGTTATATTCTTTTCCAACAGACTCTTCAGTATGAAAAGATTTAGACAGAATGTGAAAGTTGTACATTAATTATACTTCCTGGCAGGAAGCATGAAAATAATTCTTAAATTTAGGTGTACATTATTCTAAAAGTCTAAACAGAGCATGCTTTCTAAATACTAATTTTTTTCTTTCAGTGTTTAAGTTGTACAGGGATGCAAACGTATTTGCAAACATGAAGAAGATCACCCCAGACGTGAAAGATACCTACTGCTTAGCTCTAAAACTCTTCCTAGTAATAAAAAAAATTATTGAGTGAATTGTGAAATTAAATTTGACACTTCACATCCAGGTAGACATTGTGTTATTTATGTGTGTCTTCTTTTTGTTCTGTAATGGGCAGTTTGGAGGCAAATACACCATTAGGCTACCATAGCCTTTAGCAACCTTAGTAGTTAAGTCTTTCCATTTGGTGAATAACTTAAGCCATTGTAACAGTATTGTGGCCATGCCCTCCTATCACGGAAGTTATACATTTTACAGAATTTTATTTTGGGGTAATTTGTTTAAATTTTAACTTTGGGAACATATGGGCAAAATACATCCTAATAACTTATAGAAAGGAACTTCTGCTGTGTGTGGCAGCAGGGATAAAGGACATATTGCAACAGAATCATCTTTACCTTCTGGCATTGCTCAAAGTACTGCACTTCTACCAATATTCAACTTTAAAAATGATTCAGTGAATGCATATGGAGTAGATTTTATAACAAGGCAAAAGTCTATGTTGCCTTGAGTATACTCAAAATAGAGAGAATATATTAGAAGTAATAATATGTGGGAGGCTAAACAACACAATTTTATTTTTACTTAAGAATAGTTTAACAGTAAACAATGTAGGGAGGATTTTACATAAGAAACTTGATAAATCCTGGGTATTAAAATTCTTTTCGGTTGTATCCTAAATACATATGGGATACTTGTGATTTTGTATAAAACTTAATATCTATTTCAAATATTCACCATTGCTCTTGCTTTGAATTTGAAATCCACTGTTCTCTCTTAAATAGATTGGTTTTAATAAAAATTAGGGTTGAAATTTTATCATTTTAATTGACATTAGATACAATGAGTTTTTCTCATATTATTTCACAAACTCAAGTGATAATAATCTATTAAACTAAAACTACTCTAAGTCAAAGGAAGGTCTTTGCTATCAGTCAACATAAATATTATTTAAATTTTCATATTGATAAAAGCAAAAACAAAACTTAGCCATTGAATACACTGAGCTGTATAAATTTTTGTAACTGGAATAGGCTACATGATTAGCAATATATGATGACGAATATTTTAATATTTGACTTATAAAGCTTCAACATGGCCTAAGGCACAAATAAATAATGCCTCCCAACACACAAAACCACCAATGTTCAACAGTTATCATTTATATTTATCCATTTTATTCTCGCCCAAAGGAAAGCACACAGAAGCACGTGAAACACACGTGGGGCCAGTCCCATGTGCCGTGAGCCCCAAGAACAGATGCTGTGTTGTATGGAAAAACTCAACAGCCTTGGAGGAGACAGCAACCTAAAGGGGACCATAGACCTTTAATGTCACCCACTTAAGGGACAGAGTGTCAGTCAGTGAAACTGAATAGATGGCTAAGCCATTGAGAGTACTGCCTGCCCTTCCAAAGGTCCTGAGCTCAATTTCCAGCAACCGCATGGTGGCTCACAACCATCTGTAATGAGAGCAGGTGCCCTCTTGAGGAAGAGACCTGGTCAGGTGTCCTCATCTGTTGTAATAAGAGCTGCTGGGCTGTGTCCCCAGCACCCCGGCCGCCTGCACGGCTAGCTTTACCCAAAATAATTACACACAAACTATATTCATTTAATCATTGCTTGGCCCTTTAGCTCTAGCCCTTACTGGCTAATTCTGATATCCCGATCTCTAATAATCTGTGAGCGCCGGTCTTACCGGGAAGATTCTAGCCTACATCCATCCTGGGTCGGAGCTTCATCACGTGTGTCTCAGAGAGCAGAGCTATCCCCGCATCCGCCCAGGAGCTGGGAGCATGGTATCTCTGCTCCAGACAGCAGAGCTGTCGAGTCTGACCTCACTTCCTCTTCCTCCCAGCATTCTGTTCTGTTTACTCCTCCCACCTATGTTTTAACCTATCAGGGCAAGCAGCTTCTTTATTTAATTAACCAATGACCTTCCTCCATCACTCATCAACTTAGACCATGAAGCCCAACATGAACAAGTTCAACAGAACTGCCAAATGGCCATGCATGTTTCGAAGCATTACCAGGGCATAAATTTCATTTTCATTCACTCCTAATATAGAGCTTAGTGGGTACAGTACCAGCAATAGTATTGTGTTGCTTTAGCCAACAGTTAGAATAATAGCAGTTAAGATTTGTATTTGCTGGTCTTTAATGGCATGCCTGACACTGGTATAGTGAGTAACTATTAAGAAAATTGCTTGCAATTCTACAGATATTAAAAAGATATTAAAAAGAGACAGAGAACTTGGCCGTGAAACCTCAGTTTGTCATGCCTCTAAAATATTACCTTTTTTTATTAAATGTGAATATATTTTATTTTCATTTAAAATTGTATTCCCTATTCTTTGACTTTTTTTGCAATTTTAATATAATTATAGCATGTCACCCTTTCCTTTTGTCCCTCCAAAGCCTCCCTTACATTCCTTCCTATTCTCTTTCAAATTCATGTTTTTTATTAATTACTATTAAATACATATATAAATATGTTACTTATATGTTCATTTTTTGACTGATCACTTTAGTATAATTCTTAACAAAAATCTAAACATTTGTCCTTACAATCACAGATAAGTAAAGTATTCACCTACCACAAAGGAAACTTAGTTTTGCAACAGACAGAGACCATGGCAGAAAACCACAACCAATCAAACTGCATAGTTGTGAATCCCTGTCCCAGTGAGCACATCTAAAAAACATTTGCCTACCTAAGACTCTAGGGACATTGCAGAAGATGAAGTAGGAAGATTATGAGTCAGAGGATCCGGGTGTCTCCTAGTAATGTTAGAAGCTACAGCCAGAAAGTCTCACCAACATGACCGCCTAAACATACACTGAGCAAGGAAGAAATCAAAAGGCATGCTAAAGGGGACAGGGAAAAGCCCCAAAGTCTCAACTTAGGGCCTGGAGAGATGGTACAGCAGGTAAGAGCACTGACTGCTTCCTGAGGACCCAGATTCTCAGCACCCACTTAGCAGCTCACCACTTTCTGGATCTCTGGCTCCAGGAGATCTCATGCCCATGGCAAAACACCAATGGTCATAAAATAAAAATAAATATATTGAAGATTATAAAAATCTGTCTCAACCTTAGACATAGGATTACAGGCAACTAGAGAATGCTGAAAGCAGAAGAGTCTTCCCTGGGGAGGGAACACCAATTGGTTTTGCTTTTACAATTATGAGTGTTGGGAGGAAAGCCTGCTTGTTCATCCTGGCCACCCAGAACTGAAATAATCACACAGAAACCATATTATTTAAGTCACTGCTTGGCCCATTAGCTGTAGCTTTTTATTGGCTAACTCATATCTTAATTTAACCCATTTCTAGTAATCTACTAACAAAGTTTCAACAAGTCTTACTCTGGCAGCGGATCCATGGAATCTCCTTGACTCCAGTCTTCTTTCTCCTAGCATTCAATCCATTTTACCCTGCCTACCTAAGATCTGCCCTATCAACAGGCCAAGGCAGTTCTTTATTCATTAATGGCAACCACAGCACACAGAGTGGACTCCCACATCATATAAGATTATAATCTAATTAGATCTTACTGTTTCCCTGTTCTCTTTCTTTCTTCTAAACCTGCCATGTACCTCTTCTAAACCTGATAGACCACTTTTTCTTATTCAAATTCATGACTTCTTCTTCAATTATTAAATATTCCAAAATGCAACCAGACCAGACTGCTGTTACTTGTAAAATGTTTCCTTTACAAAAACTATCATAAACTATAATTACATAAAATTATGATTTTATCAGTAGACTTTAAGAGCTTCATCAAGATCAAAATGAATTTTATACAATATACAATAAGTATGATATATTGCAATGATACAGAACAATGTATTTTATTAATGACAAATTCATACAACCTTTTTTTACCTATTATTTTACATTTCTGTTTCTGAGTAGTGTTACCATGAGTCACAACACTGAAGAAATTAATGCATGCCTAGAGTAGAAAGTAATGGGCAGAGACTAGTGAACTAGAAAGAGTAAGAAATTGTGTAAGTCAGTCAGGTGAAGCAGAATGACAGGAGCCAGAGTCAGAGCTCCACCAAACAGCTGGGGTGACTGAGGGATTGGATTGCCACATTAGGTTTCAAACTTTTAGGAATCGAGACTCATAGCCAATTAATTAGACAGATGTTGCCTTAATTAATTAAAGAGATAACAGAGTGTGTCCGCAAATAGCATTGCTTACCAAAGATCTACATCTGAACAGGGACAGAAAGACCAAACAAAGGAAAGGGTCCTATCAAACAAAGAGCCAAAACTATGACTTTCTACAAGCACTCAAATGGCTTCCACGACAAGGTAAGTTTGAATCTGAACAGTATGACTCAGTAAGATGTGTCCAAACATGCTGAATTATTGAGGAGAAGTGCAAAGTCTGCATATGAAAAGCAGCACGTGAGCCTTGAAAATGCTTCTGTTGCATTATTCAGAATAGTTATAAATGTCAGGCTATTGCTAATGGTACTCCTCTGAAGAGTGAAATTTGCAAAATAATATTTACCAAAGTTCATGTGACTTTTTCTGCAACACCATGGGTGCACTTCTTGTACTAAAAGTCATGTGCCCCCAAAGACACACAGTGTGACAGATACAAGTATAACTGGGACATGTTTGGTTCTTATGCTTCAGACTTGTGTTATTATAACCCTAGGAAATTTTAAATACATATTTCAGACTTTTATGAGTGACATGATTGCCCCATAAGGAAATTACTTTAATTAAAATTGTTTGATAAACTATCAAAATTACTGCAAATGCTCATGGACTCTCCCATAAACATTCAAAATGTTGTTTGTTCAAAGGATTTTAATTTTCTTTTCATATCAAAAGCTGTTCAAGACATATTTCATGTATTATATTTTGTTTATTCTATTTTTCATGGACAGGATAATTCTAATGACTCAATAGATCATCCTAGATGCTATTATGTGGCTTTTATTGGAATTAGGGGATTATAGATGATACTCTGGTTGCCACTTAACAAAATCTTAGTTTAGAAACACCATCAAAAACTAAAAATTCTACATGATAAAATTATCAGGAGAGGCTTGAGAAGTGATATAAAATTTAATGAACATATAAGTGAGTTGAACGGAAGGAAAATGGTAGTTCTAGATGAAACTGTCTACTGCTGATGTATAAATTAAAATGCCCTTAATTGAACCAACCTATTTCTGGTATTCATGAAAACTGAGGTCTTTCAAGTGAGAGTATAAAAGATATTAGTGCTATAAA
The DNA here is from genome assembly GCF_000317375.1 of Microtus ochrogaster. Lineage (NCBI taxonomy): Eukaryota > Metazoa > Chordata > Mammalia > Rodentia > Cricetidae > Microtus > Microtus ochrogaster. The sequence goes on along the minus strand of NC_022009.1, from coordinate 95,105,903 downwards.
TTCACATTATTTTAAACCTTTTAAAATTTGTATTTGTTTTAGTAATATTTTGTTACTTCTTTAAGAATTTTATGCAATTTATTTTGAGCATATTGACCCCCATCAGTTTCCCACCTCCTCAAGCACACTCTCCATCTACCCATGCCTTCCTACCAACTATTTCTTTTCATTTCTCCTTCAGTCTAACATGTTATGTAACTAGTATTGAAAGTATGACCTGCCCTGGTGAGTGGTCAACCCACCAGGGACATATCATTAACGAACGCTGACTTTCCCTTTTCAAGCTATACTACATCAGTAGCCTATCAGATAGTGGTGGGATTTGGGCATACCATTCCTCTCCTTGCTGGGGTTTTGTCTAACTGGAGCTTGTGTACACCTTGAGCAGCCGCTGTGACTGCTGTACATTCATGTGCACACTGCCCTGTTGTATCCTGAAACTCTGGTTTACTGATGAAAATCCATCACTTCTGGTTCTTAAAATCTTTCCACGCACAACGCTGCCATGACTGCTCCAGTTTCGGGGAAGGATGGGATTATGTTTCCCTCATTTGGAGCAAAGATGTCCACTGTTTCCTGTTCTCTGTATGTTGACCAGTTAAGGCACTCTGTCTTAACTGTTGTCCTGCAAAGAGAAGCTAGATTCTCTGAAGAGACTTTAGAGATGCTCTGATCTGTAGTTTTAGTGATAAGTCACTGAGTTGTTTTAATACTGTTATTCATTTAACAGAATAATAGAGCCAGGTTTTCCCGTAGGACCTGGAACTTATCTAGCCAAAAGTTCTTGGCATCGTTAATAGTGCCAGTTGTGGGTTCCACCTCATGAAATGGGTTTTAGATCCAATCAGAAAGTGATTGGTTATTCTGATAATATTTATGCTACTATTGTACCAGTGGTCATATCTTATCAGACCAGTTATTTTTGTAGTTTACACTGTTCACAGGTGCCTGTAATAGAGAATTGCTTTTCTCCTCTGGAACATTAATAGCACCTTCCAACCAAAAAAGTTAGTCAGGAACTTCCAAGTAAGCAGAACTTGTTTTCCTGTGTCCTGGGACTCAATTGTGTGATGTTTTCAGCAACAAGATCTTACAGTCAAGTTCTGGAGGGCAGCCAAATATATTAGCAATAGTCTGTAGTGATGGAAGGTCCACGTAGCTCGACTGGAAACAATTCAAAAAAGTGTAACCCATTCCCGGTACTGGGGTTTTATTTGCTAGTGTAAGGTGTTTAGTCTGGGTATTATACTCTTGTTGTAGAACTGCTCCATTGAATCTCTAAAAGGCTTGCGGGCAGAGATGAGACACCCTCTAAGAAAAATACATTACATCTGTAGACTCTATTTAATCAGTGCCTACTCTGATCTAAGCCTCCTGCTGTGGAGATTATATCGATAGACTATATTAATAAAAGTGTCTATCCTAGTGATGTCTATCTTCTAATAGTAGAAATAAATGATTTTCTGTGAAGGAGAGATTGTAAGAGAAACAGCAGTTCACGCTAAGAAAAGAAATTACAGGAACAGGAAGCGATGAGTATAGGATACAATTCTAAGGAAAGGTTTTGGAGGAGAATGGAGGACACATGAGAAATGATTGAGGCAGTTACTTTCATCAGCAGAGATGGGGAAAGTGCTGAGCCGGAAGAGTTAACTGATCGACACCAGTATGGTCAGGTGTTAACCACCCAAGCAAGGATCAGGGCTCTGCTGAACAGCGATGGCATTTCAGCCTTTTAATGGGTATCAGAGACACCTATTCACCATTCAATGTTAGAGTCTAATAATCTGAAAGATCATTTTATTCAGAATGCATTGTTTGATCCACAGAGCAGACATAACATCACAAGAAAATTGCAATATTGTCTTGAATATTCCACAAAACACTTTTCTGCATTATACATTTTAAAACACTGGGTTGCTTCCTTTTCATAATCCTCCTTGAGTTGCTACTTTTCATACATTTGCAAAGACACTCATACAAGAATACCTATTAGTTGATTATAGAGTTCAAACAATAAATAGCCTAAAGGTTGTCTAATAAAGAATTTGTTAAACAGAACATTATATGCCCACGTTATTGTCTACAAGAGGTGAAATTATGATTCAATATTTCAGGGGTACAAAAGCCAATATTTATTAGCCACACATATTAAAAAGGATAAATATGCATATTAAAATTTATTTTCATGCTAATAAAGAATTGTGAAAATAAATTTTTAAAATATGTTAATAATCTTATCTCTGAAACGATATGTGTGTTGTAGCATATTTTCCTATTTTTCTTCTTGAATATTCATTGTTTCCAAAGTGCATTTACTATATTATGACTAAAAACCAGGTTACAGTAAATAAATAAAATCTGCATATGCTTTAACACAGCAATTTTTTTAGTAATTCATCCTAAAGAAATGACTAAGGATGTGCATAAAGATTTATGTATATAATGTTCACCCTAGCATTGTTTATTACAACAGAAATAGAAAATCGCCAACCCTGCAATGTAAGAGCCTGGCTAAATAAACCACAATATGTCTACTTTGTGAACACCTTGTACTCATTAAAATGACAGTGTGGAAGCCTTCTCCAAAGTGATATGTTGCCTTTTATTGACAAAATTTAAAATGGGAGGGGGTTATAAGATATTATATATTGTATATTCACACTTAAGTACATGTACATTTTTTACTGACATCTGTGTACCATACTTTCAGTTGTTACTTTGTCTAGCTGGTTTATGTTTGGTTTATTTTCTCATATTAATAGACCTTGTCAAACTTCAACCATAATACCCATTACCTCTTTAAAATCATTTTATTTTTGAGATTACAATATAGCTACATTATTTCTTCTTTCCCTTCCTTCCCTTCAAGTCCTCTCATGTGCCTCTCTTTGCTCTCTTTCAAATTAATGGCCTCTTATCACTAATTGTTGTTACATGCATGTATTACTATTAAAGTAACCTGCTCTCTCTGTATAGTATTCCTTGTATATATGTCTTCAGGGCTGATTATTTGACTTTGGATAACCAATTAATGTACTCTTATCTGGGGTGAATATTTCTCACACTCTAAACATGAGTTATTTGCTTGTAGTTCACTTGTTAGGGTGAGGCACCATGAGCTTTCTTCATCTTGTATCTAAGCCTTAAGGAAGCTTAGAGAAGAGGGAGCAGAATGATTATAAGAGCTGAGGCATCTGGGGGTTTGCTAGAGACTGTTTCTGCAAAAAATGTCAGAAGCTACACCCATAAAACTTACAACTTGACTACCTAAACATGAACTGAACAAAGATAGCAATAGACATACTCAATACTACAAAAGGAAAAAATGTGTTTCAAAAACTCAAATCACATTTAAAAGCATGAAGACTTTCTTGTTTGTTAAATTATAATTTTGAAGGATGTGTGCTCAACTCTGTTCATCTTAGCAGCATTGTTCATAATAACCAGAATCTGGAAACAACCTGAAGAATGGATAAAAAAAAAAATGTGATACATTTACACAATGGAGTACTACTAAGCAGTAAAAAAAATAATGACATCTTGAAATTTGCAGGCAAATGGATGGATTGAGAAAAAAACATATTGAATGAGGTAACCCAGACAAATACAATATGTACTCACTCATAAGTGACTTTTAGACTTAGAGCAAATAAAATCAGCCTACAATTTACAATCCTAGAGAACCTAGATAACAAAGAGGATCTTAATAGAGACATACATGGATCTAAATAGAAAGGGACAAAAATAAGATCTCCTGAGAAAATTGGGAGCATGGGGGCCATGGCAGAGTTAGAAGGAGAGAGACAACAAAAGGGGAGTGGAGAAAAATGAATAGTACAATAAAAACAATAAAAGAAAAAATGAAAAAAAATTATAAGGTTGGCAAGTTTTAGTGTAAAGTTTGCAAGTTTTATACTCCTGTCTGTGACTTTTGTTAGCACTACCAGAAAGAATATTTTTCATCCTTGAAACAGAAGAGCAATAAACCTAATCAAACATCTAATAAAATGGTCAGAAAAAATGAGGATCACAGCATGAAGTCCTAGTATCAATAACTGAAGTAAAGGAAATATCTAAATTGGAATAAAGTATTAATGATTTAGTAAAAATTAAAGTGAATCTAATTCACTTTTATTAATTTAGGTCGTTTTTCTTGATTTAATAATAATAATAACAATAATAATCACAATTTACCAATGCCAACTACACATTTTTTATGTTATTCTTATAACACACTACTCTAAATTTAACCTTAGAAATATATATTTTGGGGGCAAAATATATGTTTTGGTAAATACTGGAATATGAAAAAAAATCTGAAACTTTGTTATCTGTGCATTAAAAAACAGCGCAGCTGGAATATAACCATATTTTCAACACATATGTACTGCCAATAACCTTCACAGCCTGCAAAAACACTGCTAAGCCACCTTGATGTTTAGATGCGCTCAGGACATGGGTGCCTTGACAAGAGGATCGCAGATCCTGAGCGTATGCTGCGGAAGAGTGGGAAGTCGCCTGCAGGAGCTCCAACCTGGAGGAATCCAGTGTCAGCTCAAGTGACACCCGGCAAAGACAGCAGAAGAGTGGGCAGTGGTTGTGGCTGCAGCACTGGGATTAGCACTGGGATAGTGTGGACGTGTTAAGTTTCCAGGATGGTAAGGACACGGACAAGCCTGGAAGGTGTCTGCAGCAGGCCAGAGCTAGTCCACTTGACATTAGAAGCACAGAAACGCAGCAAAGGAGACCCGTAGAGGAAAGGCTATAGGATTAACAGAATTGTGCTGAGTCCCCTCCCCTCAGAGGAGAGTAAGCCGTCAGAATTGTAATATAAATGTCCAAAGTGTATCACGCGATGTACGCAAAATGTGAGACCATTAGCAATATAATTTTCCTCAGGAACATGAAATATCATACATTTTTATTCATTTGTAGCATTAATTAACAGTGTGGAAAGTGACCATAATCAAATGATCTCTGGGATTCAATATACAAGAATATAGCTAGTTGAAATTTCACAGCTTGGTTCACTTTGTGTCCCTTAGAATCCTCAGTGATGGTGACTATTTGACTAACTGGGAAAATAGATACTAGGCTCCCTTCTCTTCTATCGGTGCCATCACTAAATTCCTAACCTTGACTCTGAGACTCACTTCTTTTTTTCCATTCCTTTGTAATCCCAACAGCATGCTTTTGATTTTTTGAATCACAATTTCTGCAAAAGATAAATATCATTCATCAGTATCCTGAAGTTGGGAGAGAAAGAGAGGGAAAAAAAAACAGTATGTTAGCAATCATGGCTAAATATAGGTAGGAGGAAGCTGGTGGAAACCAAACCTGCTTTGTTAAAACATAATAAGCTTTTGCCACCAACAGAAACCCAGGGGAAAAAAAAGAAACCCAGGAAATTACTTCTCAGGAATAATAATACCACAGTGTGGATTTTGGAACCAAGGGCACAGATGGGATAACACCACAGAGCAAGCTCAGAAAATGAAGAGTATGGACTCTGGAAATTTAGCCAGAAAGACTTAAAGTGAGCAGCCATCCAATGGCAGAAGAACTGACAGTGCTGGGCACGGAGTAAACAGTGATTAAGCCAAATGATAATGAGCACAAGAAGATAAAGAGTGTTGACTGGAGAGGATGAGGTGGCTCAGTGTGTAAAGGCCTCAAAAGCCTGTTAACCAGAGTTGGATCCCAGCATATGACTAAAAGTGGCAAAGGCTATCCCCTGACCTTTATACCCACACAAGCATGCTCACACACATGCAGACATGTGCACACCCCAACAAAATAATAATAAAATACTTTTTAAAAAGAGACTGAGGATTGATTGCTAGATTAAACACTACGGAGGTAGCAGTAAGCTCCGGTGCTTTTTTTTTTTTTTCTACTCACATTGGAGGACAGAAAAATAGATTGGAGTAGTTGAAAGAGAATAGAGGAGAGAAGATGAGAAGTGACTTTTGAGAGATTTGCTATTGCTATAAGAAATAATTAGGAGAGTGACTGGAAATAAAATTATTATCAAACAGTATCTTTTCAAATGAGAGAAGAAACAGAATATTTGCATACTAATGGCAATGATCCAATAAGAAAGAAATCCTAAGGATGAAATAAGAAAATATTCTTGAGTAGAACAGAAGCCATGGTCCAATTCAGAAGAGCACTGGCCTGACACAGAGCCCAAGCCACCAACATAACATCTCAAGGAGTAAAAGACAAAGTTAGAGAATGATGGCTGAGATCAAGGTGGAAGTTCACTCAGACAACTCCCATTTCTTCATGAGCCACAAGGAAAAGCTTTGAGGATAACAGCAAAGCTCTGGAAAGGATAGAGAGAGGGTAGGAAAGAGCCATTTAGGAGAGCAGGAGCCCGGTGAATAGAGTGTGATTGATTCTAAGAACTTGCATAGGAAATCAGGTAGATATGCAAAAGCCAAGCACAAAGAAAACAGGGTTTCATTTAAGCATGTGATAGTGTACCCAGGAGATGAAGACCAAGTAAGAAAGACAAGGAAATGATGTACACAATCAAAGAATGGATGAAGAAAGTATGGAATATGTACATATTAGGGTACTACTCAGCAGTAAAAAACAAGGACTTCTTGAATTTT
>NC_022009.1:95084207-95098625 GCF_000317375.1 Microtus ochrogaster | reverse complement strand
AAGGATAATGTGGTACATTTACACAATGGAGTACTATACTACACAGTGAAAAAAATGACATCTTGAAATTTGTAGGCAAATGGATGAATCTAGAAAAGATCATATTGACGGAAGTAACCCAGATGAGAAAGACAAATATCATGTACTCACTCATATGTGGCTTTTAGATATATAGCAAAGAAAACTAGCCTACAATTCACAATCCCAGAGAAGAGAAAGAAAGGAGAACTGAGAAAAAAAATATAGCTCATTACAAACAATTATTTAAAAAATGGAAAAAGAATCTTATATATTAGAAATGCAAAAATGCTCATGAGCTGTCAATCTGTGATTTAGAGAACAAGACCATTTGAGGTATTCAAAATGAAAGATTGGAAAAACCTGTTGCTTAGTTGGCCTAGTCTATGGCAACCAAGCACCAGGTTCATCAGTACCAGCCATGCTGTACATCAGCAACACTGCAGTGTATGAACCACACCGATTAATTCTGAAATTCAGTGGCATTGTTTTCTGCCATATCACCCCTAACATCAGGTTTATGCGAAGACAGAAACATATAGTCATGAACCACAGATGGAAGTGATGTCTTTCTCAGCATTCAGAGGCTACCTTTTTCTGCTGCCATTCCCTAGGGAACAAAATTGTCTGGCCTATCCCACATAGATACTTGGGAGGGTTTGCTAACAAACCAGATGTACAGCACAACGTGTCTTTCAGGACGGATAGACTGAAGCTTACATCTGAGTTTCTCTTACAGATTTATGAAGTCTCAGTTTATCATGATAGGCTAATTTGTGTTCGAGTATTTGGATGATAAAACAAACCAGCAGAAAAAGGGCAGAATAAAAATCAATAGTGTATTTTCAAGTGGAATTTATTGACTACACTACTGAACATAGGCACAGACTACAGGGTATGAGGTTTTGAAGTTATAAGGCAGATCAAACAAGTAAATGTCAATCATGCAAGAAGAAAATGCTCACCAAATAAGCAGAAATAAGAGAACTGGGTAAAGTTTCCTGAAAGCATTTGGATCATTTAAGCAAGTACCAAAGATGCAAGAGAATGGTGGAGCTCAGGGAAGGTGCCGGAGCCTTAAATGTATGACAGGAGGGCAACTTTGACAGGAGCACAACAATTTTGAGATTTAAGGCATAGGAGGAGACAGACCTACCCGTGGCTGGAAATTCTCAAAATGCAATCCAGAAAATTTTGAGAATGCTTGAGACCACCCTGGAGAATATTCAAGGACAAAATGACTTCATAGCAATAGCAATAGCAAGATGGCTATTTCTCCACATTTGCCTCATGGGCAGAGAGTGGAGTTTGTTAGAATGTGTGTTCCATGTGGTATCTCAGCAGAGTTAATCAAAGCAGCTATGGAGTAATAGCTCCCATTACGAATTCAGACATTGGGGTTTTTAAAAACTCAGTGTATTTTATTACCATCTTCAGCTTGAAGAAACAAAGTGATGTTTGTAATGAAATATTGCTGTTAATATACAATGTGATTGTTTTTGTTCTAAACTACACTAGAAAGGTGTTTTACTTTTACCTTAATACCTAATGTTGTAAATATTGTATATGTCATACATATCAATTAGAGTATCTGGGGGTTGCCAACAGTTTTTAAAGAGTACGAAGTCATCCTGACACTGTGTTTGAGGAGCACTAATTTATATTAAGATTTGGGGTTTTTCCCTTAAGAAAGGAGAGGAGGAGGAGAAAGGTCACTAGAATTTCTTGACAATGAAAACAAAGTGAAGTGTGGAGCCTGGCTGTGCTAACCTGCCGTGTTTTAGGCAATAAGTACACAGTACCTATGAATTTTGGAATTTAACATTTTAAGGTATTCCAATGTTAAAGAACACACAGTATTTAAACTGAATACTTCTCAGACACCATTGCCCACCCCTTTACTGCATCATTTCTGTAGCTACTGGCATTAGCATCATAGGCCCCACAGGGGTGTCACCGCTTCTGACCACCTGTTCTCAACCTTGGCTTGGGCTCGCATCACCTGCGTTGCTCCCCACCCCACACACCAACTCTGAACCGAGGTCTGTGAGGTCCATGGGGAACTGTCTATGCTACCAGCTATGATGTGTGTGCTTCATACAGAATGCATAGCACTGAATCAGAACAATGAATGGACCAAAGGACAAAATGGACAAAATAGACCAGATAGAAAGAATTTGGAAGCTTGCACATTCTGAAGAGTCTCAAGTTGCCAAAGAAACATGAGATATTGTCTACGAAAATGAGTTACTTCATAGATTATCCAACACTGGATCTTCCTTCTTCCTGGCTTTTCCTTCTCTTGCCTCACCTCTGTTTTCTAAGATGACATCTATAAATAAAGAATTTACAGATGGCACGACCTTTAACATCTCTCAATCTGCATTGAGAAAAACCTAAGTTAAGATTATATTTAACCAAATTTTTGACCTGAAAATTTAAATTGCTCTATTAGTGAATATCAGGAATCTATTTGGAGAGAGAGGAAAGCCAACCTGAAGTGAATCTTTGACAAAGATATATTCTTGCATTTGCTGATTGTAAAGGCCCCATAAGCTGTGGTTGAAGAGTTGGTCTCCAGATGATAGTTGCTTAGAGGATTCTGTGAAGTAGTTAAACTGTGGGATCTAAAGGAATAGTTAGTCTCTCAAAAGCAGGCCTCATAACTTACAGTGCCCCCAAATCTCCACCCCATTCCTATTGGGGCTCTCTGCTTTTTGATCCTTCAAGAAACAACAAACCCCACAGCAAGCTCCTCTTATCATGGAAAGAGCCCCATCCCTATGCCTTCTCGGTTCTGAAAACCTGGATCCTTCTTAATTGATGGGCCAAAATAAGTCCTTTTTCCTTTAGGTTTCTTCTGTTTGATATTTTGCTACAGTGACAAGAAAAACACCTAAGGCAATACTTCTGCTCTGCTTCTTTCAAAAAGAGCAACACGTACTAGTAATGAACTACTTTATCAATAAAGCCAATCCAATGGCTACTTTAAGTCTCCATGAGTAGTTGGTAGCAGTAACAATATTTCCAATTTTAAAAATACTCTGTAAATCATAATAGTACCACAGCTGAGCTTTTAAGATATTTTTCAAATAATCCAGGCACAGAGAAACAACTGCATGATCTTTGTAAAATCTACAAGCTGACATCTTAGGAGTGGGGTTGGAACAATAGTTACCAGAGGCCACAGAGACTTGCCTCCATAGTACGTCTGAAGGATGGTCACGAATCTAATTTCACATTTTCTTAGTGCCTTGTAGCTTTTCCCACATCTTATTCTCTCTGTGCTGGCTTCTTACTGCTCATTGCTAGTACTTTCAACCCCCTCTGGAGGAAGACTCCTTCTCAGGATTCCAACTGAACATACCTAGAAGAAATAAATGTATCCTGGTTGTTACTAATTATGGAGAAATTATGACCCCCTCATTTAACACATCCTGCTTAGTAATTATTAAATAACTACAGAGGGAAGTTCAGTGCTTTTTAAGCAGCTTACTTCACTTGGATTTTTTGGCCTTTGAATCAAGACTACCATTATTTTTAAAAATATTCACTCTTTTCCTAAGAAATATTATTTCATTTACTGATCTGCTCATTCACTGCATATAAATCTGATTACCTATTGCCTGGAATATGCAATTATGTGAAGCAGAATAGAAAATTAGGCTCAAATTTTTCATTTCTAATTACCTGCAAATGTCATTGTTCCTTGATATAGTCTTTCTGTTTAAGTATATATTTTGTAGTTTCCCTGATAAATTTCAACTCATCATGGGAAACAGATCAAATAGCATGCCCTCTTTGAAAGGCGCCTTGACCATCCTCATCACAGTGACACAATTAGATTTAAGAACTGCTGGGATCCTCTTGAGCATATTAAATTATACTACATTTTATTATAACACTGATTTCTGTGCTTGTCAATCAGCTTAAGTATTTCAAAGGCAGGCACTGCTGCACACACTTGTAAGTGTTCAATGTGCAGGACCTAAGAAATAGAAAATCTTATTTAGATGAGTGGACAAAAGAACATATCAGTCAATGAATGAGTAATTACATAAATGAAAGCACAAATAAATGATTTAACAGAACATCTAAATCCCCTAGTGTTCAACAAAAAGGCCAGCATCATTAAAGAAGGGCCCTTCACATTTCCGCTTCAGTCTTTAAACTGTTTCTGATTTAGGAGAAATTAAAAGAATTTTTTCACTATCCTAATTTTTCTATTCTAAGGTTATTTCTGAATTTAATTAATTATTCTCCATAAGCTTGTCTTTCTGTCTTCTTTGTCTCCAAAGCAAAGTACTGGGTGTTCAGTTTACAGACTTCACAGAGATTTCACAACTCTGTTCTTACTGCCTGCACTAGAGCTGAGATGCCTGTTGAAGATTTTTTTAAAAAAAAAAAGTCTTATTATTACTATTTCCAACAGACTGTTACAGAGAAAGAATTGTTCTTATTAGAACGATGCTAATTAATTTTATCTGATCAGGAATCTGCCCTAACCTCAGCTTTCTGGGCTCTCCAGACTTCTCTTTTTATAGGATGCCCAGCCTACCCCTTCGTGTGCCACAGATTCAACAGTCTGTAGTCTATCTGACAGACCTAGAATGTAAAGTTTTAGCAGTATGCCTGTGTAGAGAGAGTTCAGCTGCCTGGTTATAAGTGCTGTAAATGAGCAGCACAGGCTTTTGTTTTGCCATCTTTCTTCACCTTGTCTTCTGGTTGGGTTAGTTACTGTGTGTGTTGCTTTGTAATGGTACCAGACAAATTGCTTCCATGACAGCTTTTGGTTAAGTTTACTCTTTTGTACTTGGGATCAAGCATTTGCTTTGGGTCATTTTTCTAGAAGCCCTTCACTTCCCTGAGCTTTTGAAATCATCAATCTTAAATATATATCACTTGGAGAACTAGCTTGACAGTTGTGATGGGCCATTATTGTGGCTTACACTCCATTTTTACGAGATTTCACTTGACATTTCAGGCTTATTAGGCTACCTTGAAAGATGGCATTCCATAGGGCTCTGTGTTTGATCTCAGGTCTTCACTAGTTACTGCTGAGATCCAGTGCTTCCCCGTGGAGTGAAAGCTATGTCCGAGACCTTGTGATGTACCATTCATTGGGAATCACACTGGACATGTCGAGAACAGTCTACCCATATAGAAATTCTTACAATGTAATTTCATTAATTATTAAGATGAATAGCAATTAGAAATCACTGTTGTGCTTCATTAAGTATAAATTAAAAAGTTAGGATTGCAGCAATGTCTCCTTTCTGGAGGGAGGAAAAGGAATGTGAACTAGGAAGTGCTTCATTTAATTTTTCCTTTCTGCAACCTCTAAAAAGAATTTCTGGTGTTGCTTAAAGTCGAGACAGAGTCCAGTAGTAATTAACACTTTTATAGGAAAAAAAAGTCAATTATAGATATACTTTGCTTTCAAAGGGGTTTGTGGAAAGAATATTTTAAGAAGAAAAGAAGCGATCATTTTTAAAAGAAAACAATTCATACATAAACATCAATCCTATAAAATCCTTCTTTAAAGTTTCGAAAATATTAGTTGGCTCATAAAAATTAGTTATTTAGTAATAATATAAGGCATTAGGTAAATTATTTAATGTGATAAAAGTGTTATTTGATAATGAAAATAATCATTACTTAAAATAATTGTTCATACATTAAATAAAGATCATGAATTATGTTTTTATAGTCTGGTATAAAATGATCATCTGGGGCTTGAAAGAGATGATTCAGTAGATAAAGTGCTTACCTTGAAAACATGACGACCTGCATTCAAATCTATAAAACCCATGTAAGGCCTGACAGCAGAGCACATGTCTGTAATCACCGTCCTTTTGTGGTGGCATGGGAGGCAGAGTCAGGAGAGTCCCCAAAAGCTTAAGAGATAGACAGCAGAGACAATGTCTCAATAGAGAAGATGGTGATGTTGTCCTCTGCCCCCCTACATATGCAGTGGCACAAACACAAATAAATATATATATTAACTACTTAAAAATGAAGTAGTTGCCCTGAGATGATGATGATGATGATTGTTTTAATTTGTGAAACTCTGAACAAAACTCCAGACTGTTTTGAAGTGAATAAAAACAAACTGGCTTTGTTATCATTTACTACAAATTTCTGGGTGGAAGAGCAACCCCCCCATCTCCAAATAACAATTATGGATTATATCATCTCTTTGGCTTCAGATAAAGGCCTCCAGAGGAATCTACAAGGGTCACAGATCACCTGATGGTTCTTTTGCTTCATTTGGATGGACATCACAAACAGACAATGAATAACTGCCTTAATGCTAGCATCCTTGCAGTACTCCAAGCTCCATAAACTTATGAACTGTATTTTCAAAGCCTTGAGCTTTTAGCTCTGAGTCTTGAGAACCAGAGGCTTACAACTCTGCATTCTCAAAGCTATGTTTATATTGCAGACTTTGAGTATAAGCAGTCCGGAGACCAGCTCTAGAATTAGAACTGTAAGCTCTGGATACTGAGGCTCTTAGCCTTTAGACATCCTAGCTGACTTGGGGGTTCCCTAGAAGTCTTCTAATAGCTAACATCTATAGCCCCCTAAAATATCACAGTTCTTTGGAGGCTCTTGCCCCTACAGTCTTGGTTTATTTTTTTCTGCATAGCTTCACTTCATGTGTGGTCTCTCTTCTCCTCTCCACAGTTTCATAACTTCTCAGTACATCTACAGCCCTTCCTATCTCCAGTTTCAATTCTGTTGCTTTCGGGAACTCTTCAGCTACCCTCTCACTGATTCAGCTAGGTGTACCTGGAGCTGGCAGCTATGAGGCTCAAACTGCTTGGCCCACCCTACCTGTGATAAAGACGAGCAGATATTTGAAGAGGTTTTATTGAAATCTACCTGAACAACACAGGGAAGTTGTGAACCAGAAAGATGACACATGAATGATTCATGGAGAGAGAGCTGAGTGTTGCTTACATAGCCTGTGAGTGGTTGTTCTACCTGCCAGAGATAGTGTTGGAGGAACTCTTTTCTTACCAGAAAGTGAAGACCAAAGTATGAATAAGACCGTCTATACCACTAAAGGTTGGGGTCATATAAAGATTATCTGAAGGGGCTGGAGAGATGGCTCAGAGGTTAAGAGCATTGCCTGCTATTCCAAAGGTCCTGAGTTCAATTCCCAGCAACCACATGGTGGCTCACAACCATCTGTAATGAAGTCTGGTGCCCTCTTCTGGCATGCAGGCATACACACAGACAGAATATTGTATACATAATAAATAAATAAATATTAAAAAAGATTATCTGAAGTAATGATAATATGCAGCTATAAGGAATGCACTGAGGCTGTTGTTGGGCACCAGGAGTCACAAGAGAGAGCCACTGGTGGCCACAACAACTGTGATAAGTCCGTTTTTATGGGGAAGCATCCACAAGGCATCAGCAGCTAACTTAAAGTTTCTTCACTCAGTTTGTAATGTTTCTTTTAGCTATATGTTGTCTTTGATGAGTTTTTAAATAAGTGATAAATATTTACTCTTTAGCAGCTGATAAACTACCTAAAAAAGTGGCAGCATTTGAAAGTGTGGTCAGTACCAGACCTTCAGTATCTACTCTAGTAAGGCTTACAGTTCCACCAGTCTGGGAACTGGTAGAGGGTAAGCGAGACTACAGTCCTGCCTTGATTTTCCCATCGGGAGTGGTCAATCATTCAAGCAGTTCAGCTATAATGGCTTCAATCATTTAGAAGAAAAATAGTGGGCAGTGGTTTCCACATAGATCCTATGTGAAATGAACATCTTCCCTGGTAAACATTATCTAATGCTAATACTCGCATCCCAAAATGCCTTTGGGGAAGAGTTGGGTTCTTCTGGCCTGTGTTCTAAGGAGCTAGACAAAATCGCTCTCAATCTGACTAACTCTTTTAGTTCATCCCCTGAAAATTTTTCTCTTGCAACACTAAGTTCTCAAGCATGGACGACATCCTTTCCACCATATTTGAACATGTATGCATCACGATCTCCAACTGAGCATGCTCAGGAATGGTCTTTTCTTCCCATGTGGTGAGTCATTCTTATATTACTATGCCTTCCCCCAATTAAAAAAAAAAAAAAACCTTTCTTTCTTTATCTATGGAGACAAGCTGCTTTGAAAGATATCTCCAGGCTTCTCTTCGCTTGGACTATTCCTTCCTTCCTTTCCTGTCTCCTGGATGTACTTTTTAACCCTGAAGTTGTTGTATAATTTTTCAGAGAGATGCACAGAAGTGCCAGTTAGAAGGGCATAGAAAAGAAAGTAGCAGAACAAAGTCTATCTCGGTAAACCAATGAGATTACTGGGTTACCTACAGGATCATGGGTGACTTATAGACAGCTTCATTATCAAAAATCCCACCATAGATGTGTGATGATTCATGAAAGCTATATACCCAGGCTCCCCTGTGAAACATTGATGCAACTCCATCAATTATTAGTGTCCTTTTTTTCCAAGAAGTATTTATTGTTTATGCAATCTCTGGGAAAAGCTTCTGAGTCTTGTGAATTGGCTGAGCCACATAGTTCTGTGAACCTCAAGTCTATCAGGGAGACACAGTTACTCGATGGTCTTCACCAACCTGTGAACTCAGCCCATTGTCTGGACTGACAGTAAGAGGATGCTTTCTTTAAAGCATTTGATTTATTTCCAAGGGATTGATGGTTTACATTTGGTAGTTTACTTAAATACCAGAAATTCTCTTTATATTCTCTTTGAACACACAGAAATCACAATATAATATCAAAATCCATTCTGCCTGATTATTTCAATTGAGTAACAACTATTCAATTATTATTCTCCAAT
This sequence comes from Microtus ochrogaster, assembly GCF_000317375.1. Classification (NCBI taxonomy): domain Eukaryota; kingdom Metazoa; phylum Chordata; class Mammalia; order Rodentia; family Cricetidae; genus Microtus; species Microtus ochrogaster. The sequence goes on along the minus strand of NC_022009.1, from coordinate 95,089,784 downwards.
GTGTAATGATTCTTATGATTACTGTCATGATATCAAGTGACATCGGCCAAACCCAAACTGACCACTGAATGCCTACATGCTATACCTTAAGCCTCATTTAAGACTTTCCTTTGCATCTTTGAGTAGTTTTGCCAAATGGATTTTTCATTTTATTTTTCTTTGTGTATTTCCATTTGGGGTCAGGGCTATTTTTTCAGAGAACAAAGTAAATGGCAGAGAGCTGCAGTGAAAAAATAATGCATTTGAGAATTTACTCTGACCCGTGTCCAGAAAGTGTGATTTTTGCTAAGAGCATCTGCAGCATAGTGCACCAAGACTCACTGACCAACAGAATCCAATTGGCCTCTGTACCAGACTGTGTTGGCTGAAAATGCGTGATAGCATTCAACATATGCATTGGAAATGGATATGTCTATATAAACCTACATACAGGTATTAATGGTGTGCAATTAGACATAGGTGCAGATAGGAAAATGTTTTATAAATACCTAGAGCAGACATAAAAAACCAGACATGTATAAATTGAAGATAATCTAGCTCTGTGTGTGTGTGTGTGTGTGTGTGTGTGTGTGATATCTAATAAGTTTCCAGACTCAAAGGAATTGAAATGCTAAGAAAATGGCACATTTCTTTTCTTCCTTCTGTTCTCAAATACAATTTTTATGTGCTAATGAAGTACTCATGGAGTTATTTCCCTTCTATCTCCTTTTGATCATGTGAACTGAGAATATTTTCAAAAATGTATTGATATTAACAGAATCCCATTACAGCAAAACAATATGTGTGACCACATGAGATTCCCTTGAAATAATCTTATTTCCATTATTGGCCGAGTCATCCTTGTATTCAGCATTAAAGAATAAAATCAGCTTTAGAGAATTTAGTCAATACATGCAAGGTAGAAACTCCCTATATGTGTCCTGGTGATAACGAGCATTCCTATTTTAACTCACTTCAAGGGAATTACGTGAGGCTTGATCATATGTAAAAGCTAACAACATGAGAATATCTCATCAAGGGTACAAAGAGATATTCTGAAGTACAAGCAAATAACTATGCCTTTTGTTTGCTTATCTTAAACTGATGAAGACACATCCTTGTATTTGAGTTCTTAGTTCTGATTTCAAATATTTATCACTCTAGTCTTCCAAACCAGATAAATTTTCTGACTTCCTATTCAACTTTCCTTTCAAATTCCTCACACTAACGGAGCAGGAGCAGTTCCTCTCTGTGGGAAGACCCATTCTCACCAGCACAGGGTAGCAGCTATACCACTCTTTAGTACTCATTTATATCTCTGGACATATTGCTGCACATGCAAATCTACTAGGGTGAAAAACCCCTCCCTCAATTTTGCTTGAAGAGTTACAGAGCAAGCTATTTTTTTTTCTTTTTACTAACAGACCTGGCATAAGGATATTAAAAACCTGAAACTACACTTGACCACATACTTTTATAGTTGCTACATGTTAGGAAATGATGTCCTGAATGAAAGCCTACTTTTATGAAAGGGGCAGAAATAATCATCAGTGAGGAGTCATGAGATTTACTCCTTAGGTTTTATTCTGCCACAATAAAGGGGGGTGTAGTAGAAGAAGATTAATAGCTATTTTTGATGGCCAAGGTGGTGCTCAAATTCATGATCCTGAGATTAAGAGTTTCATGCTCTACCAACTGAGATAGGGACTGGGTGGAACAGAAACTTCTGTCAACAAATGGCATTAATGTGGACAGCTAAATCCACTTAAAACCTGAGAATTTGAGAAGGAAATCTAGACAAAAAAAGAACAGTGTTATACATGAGTTCTTGGTAGCATTTTCTCAGGTGGGCTCTGTTTGCTAGAGGCAAGTGAGCCTCATTTAAGAGAGGCTGCAAAACCTTGCAGCTCTTTTAATAGGCCTGCCACCAAACACTTAAATGGTGTTTATGAATAGCTGATAATATGCTTCTTGATGGTGGCAGGGACCCTAAAACTCAATAGAGTTCTGGAAATAAACATGGCTCCAGCTAGTACCTCCACCATGAGAGTAGATTCTCAGAAAACTAAGAAATGTGGTGGATCCAGCCTTCAAAGCCACAGCTTTAATCCTAGACCTATCACTTAAGCAAATTAAAGACTCATGTGGTCAGAAAAAGAGAGATATACAGTAAAAGTAGATTCAGATGAAGAAAACCTCTAAATGGTTTACAGTGTGGGCTTGAGAGAGAAAAGAAAAAAAGGATAAAGTCCTTATAATAAAAAAGAAAGAGAGTAGTTGGGTATAGTGGCATACACCTTTAATCCCTACAGCTGGGAGGCAGCTGCAGGCAGATCTTTGTGAGTTCAAGGTGTGGTGGTACACACCTTTAATCCCTACACTTGGGAGGCGGAGGCAGGAGAATCTCTGTGAGTTCAAGGACAACATGGTCTAATGGATGAGTGCCATAAAACTCAAAGATACACAGGGAAACCTAGTATCAAAAAACCAAAATTAAAATAAAAGTAATAGAGTTTAAAATAAAGCGACAAAAAGATGAAAATGCACAGAGAGTCTGGATACTGTATGTTATTGTGTTGTCTTTAAATTGTTTGATGGCTTAGGAAGGAGCAAAAGCTGCTAACAGACACTTGATTATAAAAATGCTGCTGGATTAATCCAACATATATTTTGAAAATGCCTTGAGTTCAAAATTGAAGTCTAAAGGTATGTTACTTTGGAGAAGAGGTTTTGCTTTTGTTTCCACAGGAAATGAGAAGCTGTGGATCCATTCCAGATTAAGAAAAGTCAGGTTTGATCAAGAAAGACCACCTGAGAAATCTCAGCTAGGAGCAGACGGCCCAGATGTCTGAGTTTTACATCCAGAACAGTTTCAAGACTGTTGGTTGAGATGATCAAGCCTCACAAAATACTCCAGTCAGTACTTGATCATAATTCTAAATTTTCTTTAGGTCCCCATAAGATTCTCAGCGCCCCCAGTCAGCAGAAAATAGCCTAGAAATTTATGCTTACAATCCCAAAGAATGGATTATAGATGTTTGTGTTTGTTTAGAATGTTGGTTACATGTTTTTATGGATAATGGTCAGGAAGAAAGCAAAACAAGAGAGATTAAATTCAAAGTTCTTGTTTTTTTTAAAAAATGAGGGAGGGAGTGCTGTGGGACAATGATTTTGTACTTTGTAAAGATTTGTCACTTGTATTTTAACAAAATACTGATTAGTCAGCAGCCAGGCAGGAAGTAGAGGTGGGTCGATGAGAACAGGAGAATTTTGGGAAGAGAAAAAAATCTGTCTGCAGTCATCACAGAGGAAGCCAGACACAGAGGAGAGAAAGCCCTACTCAGAGGGAGCCAGACAGAGAGGAAGCAAAATGAGAATGTCTCAATGAAAAGTTACCAAGCGATGTGGCTAACATAGACAAGAATAATGGGCTAATATAAGATGTAAGAATTAGTTAGTAAGAAGCCTGAGCTAATAGGCTAACCAGTTTATAATTAGTGTAAGCCTCTGTCTGTCTCTTTGGGGCTGAACAGCTGCAGGATCGGGAAGGACAGAAACCTCTGCCAACACACTGTTACTTAGAGTGTTCATCAGGAAAACCTTTAATGACCTTTTTAAAAATTTCAACCCATTATGCTAAACAGGGTTCCAACCCAGATCTCAGTCCCAGTTTTTCAGTGCTCATCACATGCTCATCCTAGAATCCTGTGTCACTTCCTCTAGTTCTACAGCTGACAAGCTGACATGAAATTACCTTGTCAATTGCTTAACATTCCAAGAACTGGGAATAGCGTGTCTGAAAGCCACTTTGCAAACAGTATACTAACACACTCTTTCTCTCTTTTGACCACATGCTGGAGGTTAGTTAGTGGATGCAGGATTACAGTGCCTGACAGGCAAAGCGGTTTTTTATACTCACCTTTGAGTAAACATATCCTAGTGGTAAAACACCTCTTTTTTTTTGGGGGGGGGGTCAATAAATCTCTTAAGTAAAGATACTTATATCTTTCTTTCAGAAAGTCCAAACTGGGAGAGGGGATCTGTCATCACTGAGTGGGTAGGAAAAGTAATCTCATAGTCTTAGTAAGAGATGCAATCCTTTGTAGCTAGGACAGACCCTATGACAGTGAGGAAATGCCTTCCTTCCTTCAGAACAAAGCCAACACCCATTCTTTGGTATAATTGTATTCCAGGACTCAGCTCACATTCTCCAGCCCTTAACATTTTCATGCCTGCTTAAAACACTTACAAGCTACAGCATCTATAATTCTTTGCTGAAGGCTTTCTCTGGCCAACGGAGCCTGCTCTGTATGTTCAGGGCAGGCAGCCAGAAGTTCCGTGGAATTAATGTTCCCAACCCCAGCACCCTCCAGCAGTGACTGACAGTGGCTGGTATATAAATATTCTCACTTTCTTAGTACTCAGGTTTCTAAAAAATGGTATTCTGTGTTTAATCCACTGTTTCTCACATACCCCCAGAAATCAGCTTCTCCATTTCAAAAAGACACCTAGATTGTCAATTCAGTTTTTTTGTGTCATCTGCTCCTCACTGTTAAACTTGCTCCTGCTTTATCATTGCTCATAGAATTACCTCTCAACCACGGAGTCAGTCCCAAATCCTGCCCCCAAACCTGTCTCTCTGGGATTCTAAAGAAAAATATCCACGGACATTAATTATCATCTTCGAACTAGTCCCAGTTACAGCACACTAAAGATTCCCACACAATATCTGCTGTTCCTGACATGGGTTCCTCAGAATCTGAGCTAAATTACCATTGACATCATCATATCAGCATTATTAAAGCCAAATTATACTTGTTCCTATAAGCTAAAATTTCTTGTTTCTTTGTTCACAATTTCTATTACCCTTTTAGTCTTTCTCTCCCGTGCTTTATTCCTTACTTAATATAAAAACATTTTCTATAGGACTAAGGAAATCACTCAAGGAGTAAAGATACTAACTGCTGAAACTAACCATGCGTTCAATGCCCAGAGCACATGGTATAAGGAAAGACCTGTGTCCTATAGTTATCCTCTGACCTCCACACCAATGCCATGGCAGGCACATGCACACAACACACAGACGCATGTGCTTTAAGAGCTAGAATGACAAAATGTCATTGTGATGAAAGATAAAAAAGAATGTTAAAGCTTTGATGGCAGGGTTTTGCTTTCTTCTCTGATTTCATATAAAAATAGTGATTTTTTTTCATCCTGCTTCAGTAAAATTCAGTTCTTCTAACACAAAGGTCATTGTTTAAATAGTTTACAAAGTCATTTTGTTTATATTCGCACCTAAATTCGGATGTCTGCCTGTGTTGTGGAATATTATTTTAACTATATAAAAATGTGTTGCATTTGTTTGTGCTGCAGAATATTACTTTAACTATGTGGAGGTGTGCTACGTTTGTTTCTGCTGCCTTTCTTAATGATTTAAAGATGGATTACATTTTGTTTGTGCTTCATTTGTTTAATTATGTAAAGTTATGTTGCATTTGTTTCACCTTGCCTGCCTAAGGCAACTGAGTGTTCTAATAAAAGCTGAATAGCCAGTAGCAGCAGTAGCAGGAGAGGGATAGGCAGAGAGAAGAGAGAGAA
>NC_022009.1:95068998-95083912 GCF_000317375.1 Microtus ochrogaster | reverse complement strand
GGAGGGACGGAGGGACGGAGAAAGAAAAGGAAAATCCCTGAGGCAAAGCACAAATAAAGAGAAACAGGTTAAGGTATAAAAGCTAGCAAGAAACAAGCTTAAGATAGGGCTGAGAATTTATAACTAATAAAAAGTCTCTGTGTCATGATTTGAGAGCTGGTTGGTGACTAAAAAGAAAGCCTGGTACATGCATGGAAGATTTCAGAGCTGTACAGGAATTGAGACTGACAGGCTCATTTAGCAAATCTAATTCAAGATCACCTTCTTTGTGATTCTTGTCTGCTATTTTATTTTGTTGCTGCCTTCATTAAACTACTGCATACTCAAAAGAAAAAAAAAACTTTCTCAGAGGAACTGGCGAGATGTCTCATAAGATAAGAGCACTTGGTACTCTTCATATGACCTAAGTTTTGTTCCTAATACCTATGTAGGCTGGCTTACAACTGCCTGTAACTCGACTCCAGTACCAAGAGACTTGATACCCTCATCTTGCCTGCTGCATGCATAGGATACACTCAGGCATACATGCATATACATTTAATCAATTAACAAATATTTTTCTTCCAAGAAAAAAAGTCACATTCTTTCTTTTGAAAGATTTATTTTTAATTACGTGGTATGTGTGTGTGTTTGCATGTGTCTTGTGTATGTATGTGAGTGCTGGATCCTCTGGAGTTGGAGTTGCAGGCAGTTGTAAGCTGCCCTGTGTTGGTATTGGAAAACGTACTCGGATTCTCTACAAGAGCAGTATGAGCCCTTAACTGCAACTGCTGAGCCATCTCTCCAGCCCTCACATTCCTAACTTCCACAAACCCTAATTACTCTTTATATGTAACTCTCTTTTGCACTACTGTAACAAAACATTTCACCATCTTCAGGCTCCAGTAAGTGGCTTTTAAGTTCTTGATTCTTTTCGGTGCTTTGAGGATATAATAAAGTAAAGCCCTAGGTACAATAAAAATGTAAATTTAACAAATTAAATTAATAAAATGCAATTTATATGAAAATATCTTTGTCCACTCAAATTAGTCTCATGTCCAATGAATGTTAGCTTAGACTAACAGTTCATCATAGACTCTGTAGACCATTATGTAAATTTTCAGAGTCATTATGAATATAATAGAATTTCCGTGAAAGTAAGTTATCTCAAATTTCACACGTATGAAATATGTGTGGACAAAAGGACTCATATTTTCATTTTCATAGAAATTATCAAATCCTCACCACGCAGTTGGTGGACTAGGAACGACTACACTTTAAAAAGATAGTCAAGACAATGGGTAGCCATTCTGCAAAGGAGACATCCCCTCTATAAGTGGAAAGTAGCCCGGACATTATTCAAAGATCCACGTGATAAAGAACAGGATGTGAATTAGGCCAGAAATGAAAATGAAGGAAGAACAGATGTAGAATATGGTATATAGAAAGTTGATGTGGAGAGCCTTTGGAGTAAATACCCATAACTTACTCTTCCTACCTTTAATCAAGCAGTTGTGGTTATTACTAGCCTAGCGAAGCAGGAAAATAGCACATCCCTGTTATGCCATGCCATACAACCACCAGGGATCTGTTCTCATTGGCTTATTAGACTTACTGAAAGCATTGGATTCATATGCAATCCTAATAGTCTTTTGGATTCCATGACATCATATGTCCATCCTTCCTCTGCCGAATTCACTGTCATAGTATAGGATAGTATCTCTGAATATGGATTGGCATGTTTTGAACACTGCTCTACTCTTTTATTGTACATGATCTCACAGGAAGCCTAGTAGAAAGGTTTTTGAGATTTCTACTTAACAGCTCAACTAGGAGACCTCACAAGAATTTAATTAACGTAACAGAGGTAATATCAGCAAGTGGTGAGACCCAATAGCAATACAGCAAAAACTGTGAGGATGTGAAAGAAATGAGTAAAAAGACCATAGCATGTTTAGAAGAGAGGTGTCGTCACTGGTAGTCTCTACTGGAAGATAAGAAATAAATAAAAGAAGGGAACCCAAGAGCAATGCATTTTCTGATTGAGAATTTAGAAAGAAGACTTGGTCATAAAAAACAGGTGGTAAAGGTTCACAAAGCTATGGTAGACATTGACAATTAAGAGAACGGCCATTCTTATGAGCACCCAGATCATAATTTCAAAACCGAGGAAAGCATTGAAAGTTTTAAAGGGCACAGGAAAAGTCGTCATACAGCAGTCATTACATAATTGCATGTAAGAATTATTCTCTCCTTTAATTCCTTTGGTTTCTATATTGATTCATTAGACTTCTATTGCGGATCTATGAGAGCTACAGTAGATAAACCACAGGAGTCTGTTATAAGTATTTTTAGTCCTTTCCTTTATTTCCATTAATTTTAAGCAGTAATGAGCATGATACTCAAATGTGTTTTATTTGTTTGATAACAATTGATACTTTAATACAGAAGAAGTTGCCTGGGAATAAAATCACTCTTTTTCTTTTTCTTTCTTTCTTTTTTTTAAAAAATATACTATCCCAAGCTTTCCTACATTCAGGCCACACCTCCAATCTGTGTAATTTTTGGCACACTTGTCCAAAAAATTCAAATGAAACATGTAAAAGAATGGGGTACGCTTCTCTTAAGAAATGAAATAGTAGAAGACATAAGAAAAGTTTAATGCCATAACTGAATAATTTCTATTGATTACAAAGTAAACTGTGCCCCATATAAAATTACAAACTCAAAAAGAATGTCAATTAATCCAAAGCTGATCTAAAAACTATTAAGATATTTGTATTCAAACATTAAGCAAGCAAGTAAAAGATAAAATTCATATTTGACACATACACAGATAGACTCTGAGATAAAGAGAACATGAAAAAAATCAAGGTTAAGATAGAATTGTTGACAGGTGTCTTTTTTGGACATTTATTTTGTATCAAATATTTAACTATGAAAAAGAAGAACAATAGATGTGTGAACAGTTAAGAAGAGAATTGGAATAAAAGGTAAATGTTTTCTTGAAGGAAACAGGAGGCAAAATTGTCATCCGTATAAGAAATGCACAAAATAAATAGACAAGCACGAAATACATGCATACAGTCATGTACGCACACAAATAAGTAGACACGCACACGAAATACATGCATACAGTCATGTACGCACACAAATAAATAGACACGCACACGAAATACACGCATACAGTCATACACGCCCCCCTTTTTTTATTTTAGCAGTAAGTATTAAAGAGAAAAATCTACAAATGTAAAATTGCTTGTTTAACAAATGTACCTTTTCTTGATAACACTAAATAGCTACCAGTCTACTCAGAAAAATATTGTCAACCTAATGTTAAAAATACAGTTTGAAGTTATAATCAATAAGAAGCAAATTCATGTTTTTATGAGATCAAGATGAATTTCTCACAGTGGCCCATACACCCCAGAATCTGTATGATACTTGAAAGGAAGTGTGAATCTCCTGTGACCTAATTATATAATGAGGAAGAATGTGCTTTGCTTTTATTCCAAAACTGCCTATTGGTTTCAGAAGTCCCTCCATAGGAATGGATGTTGTGACTTAAAAGGGAAACTCAATTAATCAACTGATATTGCTCATCTTTCTGTTTGTTTCATAATTGCTACATTTTGAACATCAAAGGAAAAATTATAGAGCCTGTCCTTAGAAGCTTTTTCTCCTCTCATATTAAGACAAGAAGGATTATATTTACACATAAATTGAAACAACTTTGAGTTAGGAGCAAAACAGTGATAAACCCATGCCACCAATTATACGACAGCCTCATGAGGAGCCGTGCTGGAGAATATATAATAAACTGCCTTTAACCATGAGCTTTGCACAGCTCCTAAATACATATAGGAATCACCATTTTTTTTGAAAAAAGAAATAATTGTAGGTGGAAAAAAATTACTTACTTTGCCAACATTTTGTATTAGACTACTCAATCTATTATTAATTCCTTTGCATTTAAAATTTTAAAGACCGTTGGTTGTGTTTCAGTAACCACAGGGCCTAATTCCTAGGCCTTAGACTTACTGAGAAAAAAACAAAAGGTGAGTTAAGATGGATCTGAAAATAAACAGAAAGTACCAAACCCTGATGACTGTTCTGATTCAGTAAAGATCACTGAGTAAACATACACATTCCTTACCACTGCTGTCCTTAAATGTCTCTATTCCACCAAGGAAAAATTTCCTAATTTGCATGGATGCTTTCTTCTAGAATGGTTTAGTAGAAGTTGTCAGTTTCCCGTCGCTTGGAGGACACCCACAAATACTAGAGACAATTTTTTTAACGTTACTTGAAGTTTCAAGATTGCTTTTGGACAATTCTAAAACACCTATCACATTTCATACCGAAAGCTATTTACAAAACAGTAGTGCATTTACCCAACATCCCTGAGAGGTCACTAAATGAATTTTCAAGTGAAAAACTCACCCAAAATGATGCTTTTCCTAAATTGTAGTGAAAGCTTTCTTTGGAGAATTTTCCTTTCCAACTTTAGTGCTAGAAATATTTAATTTGTTTCTGAAAATATTAGTTCTACTTAATCTGTAGGTGGTTAATCTTAAGAGTTCATCAAGCAAAAAGGGAACCTGGCTTGTAAGAGTGTCTATTTTATTCACTCAGTGGTACCTTTATGTCAAGCGATAGCACTGAACTATGTCTAAGTTGAATTTCGACTACAAAGGGAAATGCTTAAAAATTAGTGGAAAATAGCCCATTCAACACTAAATACTAATTACATCCTTCCAATCTGCTTGGTTTTAGAATCCTCTCTGCCAACACGAGCATATGTGTTCCAGTAATGTATTAATACAGACGCAGCCATATCATTTTCATTTTCTGAGCTCTTTTAACACCTCGGCTTAATCGAGATAAGTCAGCAACATGACTGGGTAGAAGGGCCCTCCAGCCAACTGCTGCAAAGAAGAGCCAGGACCAGGGGAAAGTTGTGCTTTGAGGAGAGTGATTGAGAGGGAGGTCTGGGATGAGTGAGGAAGTTACAGGAAAACAGACCAGCAGCACGGAGTCAAGAAGGCAACACGAAGAACAAACCAAAGTAACTAGAACTTCAACCCCATCTTTATGGAGGTGTTTGTGTGGCTCTCACAGTGCTGGGAAAGAAGAAAGATGGGAGGGAAAGTGCCAGAAACCCAATGGTAGTAGCAAATCAGCAACCCTACTATTGGAGAATTCCAGGGTCTTCACACGGGGACACCATCAATGTAATTCTTCTAGATATAGACCTCGAGATCATGAACACACATTCCTGTTAGTGTAAGCATCAAATACAGCAAGTCTTCTCTGTTTTCTAGATGAAAATTGCCATCCTATTCATATTAACTGGTAGGCTATTCATGAAGTAGTGCCAGTCCAAGGCAAGAGTAGCTCTGTTCTTCTAAAGTATCCTCTACAGTAGTTCACATGTGAGCTTTTGAGTCAGGTTGTCTTAAGTATGTGGCCTTTAATAGATTACTTAACTTTATTCTTTAAGATTGGCTTTCTGAAAGAAAACAGAGGAGAGTGGGTGGGGGAGGCAGAGAGGAGGTGGTGGGGAGGAAAGAAGAGAAAGAGAGGGAGAGAAAATTGCAGTTGGGGTGTAAAATCAATGAAAAAAATTTAATTAGTAAAAAAGATTGCTTTAATAGCATACTGTTGGCAATAAAACATTCCAACAATATTAGGTGAGATAAATATGCATGTTTCTTACTAATTCTTGGAGTTTCCCACGCAAAAACATAGAACTAAGGCTTAATAAATATTACATGGTTTTATGCTACAGAACTGTAGTAAGGAGGCTGCTAGTTTGTTGCCGGCTGCTTAGCCCCAAAATAATCACACAGAAACTGTATTAATTAAGTCATTGCTTGGTCCATAAACTCTAGCTTCTAAGAATTGGCTAACTTTTACATATTAATTTAACCAATTTCTATTAATCTGTGTATTGCCAACTGGTTGTGGTTTAATGGCTAATGTTCCAAGCATCTGTCTCTGGGCTGGCTACATGGCTTCTCTCAGACTCTGCCTCCTTTCTCCCAGCATTCAGTTTAGCTTTCCCCACCCACCTCTATTCCCTGTGCAGGCCCAAGACAGTTTGTATATTAGCCAATGGTATTCACAGCATAGTTCCCATATCACAGAACTATTAAAAATTGACTCTTCCTAAAGTGTTCTACAAATGTCAATTCACTCTGGTTAACATAAAATTCATTTATTTGCATGTGTTCATGTACACACACACAAGAGCACCACAGTACACATGTGGTGGTCAGAGGGCAACTAGCAAGAGTCAGTTTTCACCTTCCACCATGTGGGTTCTGAAAATCAAACTCAGCTTGTCTGGCACCAGACAACTTTATCCAATGAGCCATTTCACCAGCTCTTCTATGATTAACTTAATGTGAGTCTCACAATAGTCTGGCAATAGTTAAAATAAGCTTAGAATTAGATGGAATATTTCCAAAAAAGTAAAAGTAGAAACTACTGGTATAGAGTTATTCTGTCCAGTTATTCTGTCTTTTAAAACATCAATTCCAAATCAGTTCTCTGTGTTGCATAATGTCTTGGTAGACACCTTTGTAAATTTAGGCTGCTATAACAGATTGCCATAGACAGAGTAAGCCACTCAATAAACATTTATATCTCATAGTTAGAGATGTTTAAGGTCAAGATGCAGACAAACTCAGTGTCTGCAGAGAGCCGCACCAGGCCATCACTACTGGGTCTTCCTTCTATACTCACATTACTGAAAAGAAAGAGAGGCTGTTTCTCCTGACTCAACTCATAAGATTACCAATGATCATTTTGAGCTCATAGCCTTATTACATCTTCTTTACCCAAATACTTCATCCCTTAACATCGTATAGTAGTGTGATAAGGAAGCTGAGCACATGTATTTGATGGGGAGAAAACTTCATCTATAACAACAGGCACTCGGAGCTACTTTTAAATTTTGCCTCAAAAGCTAAAACTATGACCTAAATAAATTTCAATAAGTGTCTAAAGAGAAGGCTCAGCAGCTAATAGAACTAATGCTTTGTCAGAAGACTCGATGTTTCCCATTTGGGTGGCTCACAAACTTCTGTAACTCCCCCCTTCCAGGGATCCAAGGACCCATTCTTACCACCCTAGGTACCTGTTTACACATACCATTTATTCACAATCACACACACACACACACACAAATAAAAATGAATCTTTAAAAACATAATGTTCACTGAATATCAACTTAATATCAACATAAAGATAATTGTTTTGTTTGGGGGGAATACATCTTTATGAAATAGAACCAAGTCAATGCAGCAACAACTGTAATTGTTCAGAAGCTGTAAGAATAGTCTGGTGGGTTTGTTTCCTACTGGTCTTGCACATAGAAACATCTACTTACAAAATACCATCTACTTATAAAATATAACCATAACTGAAAGCACTCAGCAGTATTATTACTTTGCCTACCTTAGTTGAGCCAGGTTTCATTAACTCGTACCATACCTTTCATCAGTATATACTGGTAATGCCAAGAAGGAATAAGATAGCATCAAGATTGTTCCCCTGGTGGTCCATCATCATTATCATCATGACTGGATTTAGAATTTCCTAAATTATATGTCTCTGAGAAAGTTTTTGAAGATATTTAACTGAAGTGGAAAGAGCCAATTCAAATGTGGATACTTCCATATCTTGACCATGGTCTTGAAAATCTTAAGAGGAGAAAGTGAGTTGAGCACCCAGATTGACTGCAGACACGTTGTAACCAGCCTAGCTCCTATGCCTTTCCCCACCATGACAGGCAAGATTCCTAAAGCTGCAACCTAAAATATTCTCTCTTCCGTAAGTTCCTGTTCATCAAGTATATTATCACAATAGGAAAGTAACTGGTTATTTCCCAATGGCTCTAGTTTAGATCTTAGTATTATAGAATTGTATCTAAGAATAATATAAATTGATTCACCACTTCAACATATACCATTAAAATTTAAAATTCCAAGATGCCCAATATCATCTCCAGCCCCAAGTGTTACCCTTTGAACAAGAATAGGACCAGTAACTGTGACTTGCTTCTAAGTCACAGTAGAATGTGCTATAGGTTTCACAATGAGTGGAAGAGAGGTTAGTAAAGTTCTATCTTGCTAGCCACCTGTAAGAGCAGCTCCCATGCAAACTTAGAAGAAGATGGCTGCTCTCTGTCAATTGCACCCTACAGACAGTCTTAAGTAACAATCAGCAAGAAGGCACTTCCTTCAGTCTCAGAAATACAAAAAAAAAAAAACTTTTGCCAATAACCTGAGTGAGCTTAAGAATAGTATTTCTTGCCAGACGGTGGTGGCACACGCCTTTAATTCCAGCACTTGGGAGGCAGAGGCAGGTGGATCTCTGTGAATTCGAGACCAGCCTGGTCTACAAGAGCTAGTTCCAGGACAGGCTCCCAAACCACAGAGAAACCCTGTCTAGAAAAAAAAAAGAATAATATTTCTTCAGCCAAGATTCTAGGGGAGAATTCAGCCCTGATAACAACATAAGGACTATGTCCAGAACCTGGACCTAAAAACCTGAAGGACAATTGATGTGTATTGTTTTGAGCCATTAAATTTATTTTATTTAATATCAAGAATAAAGGGATATTCTTTCTTGTCTAACTTACATTTGTTTAAAATCAGAAAATATAGTCATGCTATTTATTCAGTTAACCTATGTGTTGCTTTCTCATCATAGCAAGCTATGTTTATGTCAAATTTTTAATCTTCTCTTTACTTCTAACTACTCTTTGGTGGAACATGGACAATGATTAAAGAAAGAGGAGGAGAATGCATCATTCCATGCCCTAGGTTCATTCTGCACATCTGAGATGTATTCAATTCTGCATATGGCAAAAAGTCATTTATTTCATTCAAAATGTTTTAAAAAGCACAGGGAATGGGGATGGCAAATGAAAGGTTATTGGAAGAACACTGGGCTCTGCAAGTGAAAACTGCAACTCAGCTTCTCAGGGATTCTTTTAGCTTCTTCTGTTTAAGGTGTTTTCATCTTGCAGGACTTCTAGAAACCATATCTACACATGAGAGAACTGGCTCAAGGCAGAGCTGGGTTTTCTATTCATTCTCCCCACTTCTCATTCCTCTTTCCTCCAACGGACCTTGCTCCAAAGAGGCCTCCTCTAGAAAGACCCACTGTGTGTGTGTGTGTGTGTGTGTGTGTGTGTGTGTGTGTGTGTGTGTGTGTGTGTGTATTGCTCAGGAAATGCGTGTGTTCCTCAGAAAATGGCTACCTTGCTTTTCTGAAATAGGACTTGTGATTAACCTGGAGCTGGCCAGTTTGCATAGGCAAGCTGGCCAGGTATTCCCAAGGATTTGCTTGTCTCCATTTCTCCATCACTGAGAATACAGCTCTCATCATCAAAGAATGGAATTCTGCATGTGAATTTGGGGGGGATTGAACTCAGATCCTCACAGTAAACATTTTACCAACAAAGCCATCATCACAGTCCAAGCAGACTTTTTTTTGTCTCACTAACCATAACTTGGTGTCAAAAATGGTCACTGACAAAACTTAACTACATCCTTATAGAAATAGGGTCAGCTTCCCTTATTGAAAATGGAATCAAAATAAAATTTTAATCTGTGGGAACAAATAGAGCCGATGAGGTTATTTAGGAAGAAATGTCTGAGGAAACCAGACCCGCTTGGATAGTAACAGTCAGACATAGCCGGACTGCAGATATGAAAGTAAATGTGCCAGGAAAGATAATTTAGGGTCTGAAGTGGGAGAGTTGTATTCTGGGTGGAGGGAGAGGAGGGAAATCATTTATGAAATATTTAGATAAAAAAATTAGGAGGACTTTTTAATGCATTATAAAATATTCATCTTCTCCTAAACACTGCACAACCCAACTTTCTGCAACCAGTTGGCTTATAAAATTGAATTACTTTGAACGTTAATCTGAAATCTTGGAAAAGGACATTATTCATGCTAAAGGTCACAAACAAGTTAATTTCTTCTACCTAATCTGAACATTTCAAACTTGAGTGCAGCTAAAAAGTGACCAGCACGCTAATTGCAAATACCAGAGATAATTGATTCAAAATATGAGAGCCACTTAGGCGTGAACAGCCTTCATTTCAAGATCTAAAACCCAAAGCAATGACTGTTAAAGCAAATTGTGCTCCTATGAAAATGTCTCTCATAGAATTTTAAACTGCCATCCTTTCAGAAAAAAATGTGGAAAACTCCATGTCTTTTAAATATCTAGCATACGGCTGTAAGCTGTTGTACATGTGAGTAGTTTTTTGATATCCCAAATGCTTATATATGATACCACATGATTAAAATAAAACGCCTAAATTTTCAAAAGACAATTAACACCGGAGTAAAATGATCTGTGTTTAAAATCATAAAATCATCACTGCTGTAATTATTAGCAGTATCCATTTTTAATCTATGACATTTATAAAGCAAGAAATTCTTCTCATCCTAACTTATTAGCATAATAATCATTGCACTTTACATGGCTTTAACAATAAATTACTTCCCCTATATTTAAGTTTTGCTCAGACAAACAGAATTAAATATGTGTTGAACTTAAAGGTTAAAGCCTGTTCATTAATTCTGTTATTGTTTTTCATAAGCCAGCCTCTCCATTTGGATGACTCCTGACATTGTAGCATTGATTCTAATCATTTTCTAGTAATGAACCCAAATCTGGCATATGATAATGCCTGTGGGCATTTTTACTTGTAAGAAACCTCAACCTTTAACCCTTCTCTCTTCATTTGCATAATCACTTGCACAGACCTTCCTGTATTGGGGATGTGTCTGCATTTTTCTGCATTGAACTTTCCTTTTGCCGTTTGGATCTATCTCTTAGTTCTCTCCCCCTTTGTGTTTTTATTTTTTTTTTCCCTCATTGCTGCTCCAAGCCTGTACTCGGGCCCCTGGGGCTTGTTCTCTGTGGTTGGTCTTCTTGCTCTGACTCATTTTGGCACCACTTAGAAGAAACTATTAATGAGTGTGATGAGCTTCCTGATGTACAAGAGCAAATCACTCTTCCAACCTCATTTTCAGGTCATTGCCCCATGACAAACACTCAAGAAATGTCTTTAGACAGAGTTTCCCTCCATCGCTAGTGCCTAATCACCATGGGGTCTACACCACAACCGTGATGATAAAATATGAGCTCTCCCTTTTATGGTCCCCATTCTCCAAGCTTTTATTTCCAAATATTATGCACAATTTAATTGAGTGCACTGTTGTGGGATCTGGGAGAGGGCTCAGTTAGTAAAATGCTTGCCATCTAACATGGGGTTGTAAGTTCGCTCCTCACTGGGCATGGTGACATGTGCTTTGTAGTCCTGAACTAGACAGGCAGCAACATGAGGATCCCTGAAGCTCACTGACCAGACAGCATAGTAAAACCAATAAGCTCCGTGTCCCAGTAAAAGATGCTGTCTCAATAAACAAAAAAGAGAGTGATGAGACCACTAGATGCACACATGAAACTATTCTCATATAAAGAGCTACTGCAAAAAGAACATATATATGGGCTGTTAAATGAAAATTGTATATGAATAGATACCATATAAATGTTTTCTAGTACACAAATAGATTAACTATATTAGTCACCTTTATTCATTCACAGAACTTGTCTTCCTATAACTATTTTTTAAGGACTCCATCACTGGTTCAATCTGCTTTCCTCAGTGCACATTTAATTCATTTCAGACAAAGATTATTAAATATTATTCCTTTCTGATTTAAATTAAATTCTATCAATTACTCCATAATTAATGATCGTTAGTAGAAATGTGTTAAATGTTTGATCAAAAAGCAAATAAATCCTTGTGTGTGGACAATCTCCATCAAATTAAAGAATTATTTTGTATTTGTGAGCCTGTTACATTAACTTTTTCTGCAGCCATGTGAAAAAGTCTGTTTATCTAGACAGAATACCAGCAGCAGAGAGAAGTAATGATTTCACCAACAAGATGTACTTGAGTTTACTGTATTTACTTCCAGAGTGTGGACGATGGGTTGTTTACAGGAACCTAGATGACCACAAAAGAGCTATATAACTCCAAGTCCCCACCCCATTATAGATGATAACAGAGTTATGCATGCTGCATCATGGAACACACTTTCAACTAAGCTTCTACATCCTTTATATTCCAGCACCAAAATCACTTGTAGCTGGAGGGTGCTGATCAGAAGGAAGTAATGGCTGGAATCCAATGAGGTTCCTGTGATCACTTCTTCCTCGGCCTTCCTTCTTCTATGGAATGTAGTTGCCTATTACTATTACTATGGACCTAGCTACCATGTCAGCATTCTGCTCAGTTAGTTGCCTGACACCAGGCCAAAGCAATTTCTAGTCTGAGCTGGTGATGGGTTGATCTTGTTACGCCTGGAGGAAAAAGTCTTGCTTGAAGCGAACAAATGTTTTAAACATTGCATTTTCCAAATGTGAGTAGTACGGAAGAGCTTGAGAAAACAATGAGAATTCTATCAAAATCTACTACCTCCAAATGACAATTTTGAATGGCTTCTCTTTTATAGGCTACAATTTCTAAACATCTAAATTTTCTCAAATATCTTCTTTTCTTCTGAATGCCTTTCAAGTCTAAGTGAAATGGAGGTTTTAGAAATTGAAGTACCTGAGGTTTCCAGGCAATTGACAAAGGTAATTTTATAGGCTGTAAACTTCTTCTGGAGACTCCGGGCTCCTTGAGGGCATGTCTGACTAAAGCTCTCACTTTGCCTGTGCCTATGGAAATGTCTCCTTGTGAATATACAGCAATAGTTGTATATTCGGAGATGATAGTCACAGTGACGATAAATGGGTACCTACGTTTACTTCAGGGTCTAAATTGTTTACAAAGGCCAGAGTTAACAGTATAACTTTGAATGTTTTAGCTTTAAAACCCCAATCTGTATTAAATACACATTTGCTCAGTGTCTGTAGAGTCGTGAGTGACGGTCACCTCTAGGTAAGGGCTTTGTGAGGCATTGTCATGTTGTCAGTTCCCAAGAAACTGTTTAAAGCAGTGATGTGCAAAGATCCCAACAGCCTGACTATGTTCTGAGGGAAGCATGGCCTAGGGCTTTAACTTAGTGCTTGGAAGCCCGTCAGACATTTGAGGGAAGAGGTAGGAACTATGAGAAACTCTGGCAGGCTTTGAGTGATACTGGGCTTTGGATAACAGGGAAGAAAATAGAAGGTCCAGTTTATCAGAACCAGGTGGAGGGTAGGATTTAACATGTCCACGGTAGAGTGTGTGTTTTAATTTCCTGTCAACAAACTCACTCAGTTTCACATTAGAAAGGTTCTGCAGCATGAAGGGCCCTTACCTGGAACTTTGAAAGCCATTCAGGGAGACTTTTGAGTTAGAAGGCTGTATGCTTCTCTGCTTTGTGGACCTTTAGACCTTTAGGAGACTTTTTCTTTAGAAAAAAGGTTCTAGAATGATGTTCCTTGGGAGTTAGTTTCCCATTATGCTTGACAGAAAATATCTCTCAAAGTGACTGTGGTAAAAGCAGACCAAAAATGTATACAAGGCTGCAGGGAAAGAAATATCAGAAAATTCTGCAGAAAAAAAAAAAAACATTTGTCATGTGCAAGAAGCAATTAAGTCATGAAGTGGACTGAAAGATTATTAGCAAAGAGGAAAAGAAACTTCAGATACACACATCTCTCATATGAGAGGCAAAAAGGATACTTCTCTTTCAGCTGCTTTTCCCCATTTTTGTTCGTCTATCTCCCAAAGTGTTAATTCCCCTAAATTTGAAGGTTCACACATGTAGAGACTAAGAGGCTGAAGTATGAGTCGTCACGAACTCACCAGGGTCCACCCATAGTGGGGAAGAGCAAGTGTCTTTTCTTTGTGTACAAGCCAGATGGAAGCAAGAGGAGCTACAGAACCTTAGAAGGATGCAGCTGAACGGCTTTTCTATGCATACTTTCTCAAATAGTACTATTTTGCTAAGTCACTTTCAACACAAATATTTAAATCAATTTTGTGTGCGTACATCACAATATCCTTTTTAAATTATTTAATTTTTGTGACTATAATTACTTAATTTCCTCCTTCCCTTTCCCTCCTCCAAACCCTCCATTTTCTCCCCTTTACTTCCTTTGAAATTCATTGCCTCTTTTTAAATTATTGTTACATGCAAATATGTATATTTAAATACATATATATTCATAAATGTAACCTCTTCCATCCGTAACGTTGCTTGTATGTATATTTTTAAGGCTGACAGTTTGGTATTAGATAACCAATTATCTAATAATAATCAATCAAAATGCAGAGGCCAATCCTAACAGATACATCTATGAAACGATGAGAATATTGTCAATAACTAACTCTTTCGATCATGCAATAAATTTGTTTCTCATAGATAGTAAAGACCAGATACCATCCCGTTCCTCACATACATAAAAAAATGAATGTAAGATGTAACAAAATGTAACAGCTTCCATTTGAAAACTGTGTGCATGGTTGTGGAGCAATAGTCCCATTCCCGAATACTTTGCAAAAAGACGGAAAAAAATTACTCTACATTTCAAAGGTAATGAGATTAAAGAAGTCTGATTGATATTCAAAAGACAAGGTAGATAATAAGCAGTAAAAGTGTATTTCTCCTGGCTTTGTTAGACCGGAAGGCAGCACCAAGTCATTAACAAAGTCACTCTTTGATGAGAGGTCTCTTCTTGGTCATGATTGATGATAGTGTTTCACTGTCATGTGGAGATATTAGCAGGGCAGCTCATATAGTTTATATTTTAAGGACTTTTATCTTTTTAGGAGGGATTACATGCTCAAGTTATAATTACGCAGGCACTCAAAGGCTTGGTTTCCTAACACTGTCCTGTGCCGAAAGCTTCTTCAACATTGGCAGGCCAATGAGATGGGTCAGTGAGCAAGGCACTGCCAGA
>NC_022009.1:95066624-95068813 GCF_000317375.1 Microtus ochrogaster | reverse complement strand
ACACACACAAACAAACACAAATAAATAAATAAATGCAAATGTGTTTTCTGAAAAACACCTGGATTTTTTTGCCGATAAAGAAATAGGCATAGCAACATGCCATTATGATTAGTCATTTATATTTTCCCTCTTTTGTATTATTTCAAAATTTAGACTTAGGAAAAAGTAAAAAGATGATCTAATGCTGATAATTGCAGTAGCCAAATATGCACATTTGTAGCATTTTATATTATCTGAAAAATTTGAAAACTGTGTGTGTATCTGTTGCTAACCATAGTAGCAGTATATGTATTTTGGTCAATGTTTTGGACTATAGATTTGCTCAATTCAAATGTCAAAATTTGGGGTCACATATGTTTCAGAATAAACAAACAAAGGGCAGTCTTGGAATAAGTCTTAAGAACGAGAACAGTTTTAAATAAAAGTGAAGTCTTGATAAATAAAACTCATATAGAATTTCTGCTTACTATTTTATGGTAACAAATGTGATACATGGAAGAAAACGAAATTATCTAAGACAATATAAGTTGACAAATTGACATTTCAAAATGTAAAAGCCAAAATGATTTCTGAAGGTTATTAAACATGTCCTGGTGGATAAAGCAACAAAAGCTAATGGATTGAGATGAGGTTTATCTAACTTCTAAAGAGTTTATATTTCTAAATGTACTTGAAATATTTCAAAATATGTCAAAAAGAAGAAATGTTCACCAAATTTTAGTAAGTTGAGCATAATAATGATTCCCATACTGGCAAGATAGATGGGAAACCTATACAGGCTTTCTCAGAACATTAATGCAAAATCTTTAGCTGTGTGTTAGTATGTAGACTTCAGAAGCCCAAGGAACTAATTTTATATTACAATAAAACACTCTTATTTCCAAAACTTAAACCCATTCTAATATTTTTAAACATTGACATGTTTCAATAAGATGAAAAAGGAGCCTGTCCTTTTTGTTTCAATAATCTGAAAACCTTTTGGGGGCTCTGCCCTAAAACAGCATCCACTTTCCAACCACATGTTGTTCAATATCAAGGTTTTCCCCACATGTGTTTTTAAAAGAAACAAGATAAGAGATTAAGTTATGTGTAGATCCATCTAACGACAATAATAATAACCCTTCCTAGGTTCTCTACTGCTATTGTATCTGTTTCACAAATTAATGGAGTATCCTCTGTTGGGGTGCTCCTAACCAGTAACACTCTGTCTGGTCTCTTCAGCTTTCCTTTGAAGTCTTAGTAAATGTCCATGACTTCTGCACAGTGCTTACCTGCCAAAATTATCATAGGAATGATAACAAAGTCTGCTACCAGAAAGAGCTATATCTGCTATGGATTAATACTGATATAGACTGTGAAAATGTGTTGCTCTCATTGTTAATAAAAAACTAATTGGCTGACAGGTAGGCAGGATCTTTGTGGCAGAGAGAATGCTGGAAACTATGTCAGAGGAGTTTCAAACAGATGCAGGGGGAAGCAAAATGAACATACCGATTTGAAAAGAACATACTGCCATGTGGCAGAGGGGAGGAAAGAAACGTTCATTAATTTAAAATGTGAGAGCAAGCTAGTAACAAGCCTGAGCTTTTGGCCAAGCATTTATAATTAATGTTAAGTCTCTTTGTAATTATTTGGGAGCAGTTGCTGAGACACAGAGAAACTCTGTCTACAATAGTGCCCAAACATTTTGAACATACATCTACATAAGACCTAAGAAAGTTTTCAAAGTTTCTAAACACACAAAAACAAAACCAAACATGGCTTCCTAGTTTCATGTCTCTCCTGCTGGCTACAGTACAGAGATCTATCTCCTGGCAGCTGCCAACACATTATGAGCTAAACTTTATGGTGGGTTCCTGAAGTCTCTCACACAGGCGTGGTACAAAGAGGCACTTCCCACTCTCTGCTTGTGGGCTAGAGCCATCAGAGTGAGCATGGCAGATTTGGGGTTTCATTCATGAAGACAGAAAAGGTTACAGATGCTCAGTAAAGACAGATACAGATGGGGAAAAAAAACTCCAATGAGTTACAATGTGCTTAAAATCATGTAAAGTCTTGGGAGACAAAAGAAAAGGAGTATAGACAACCATTAGATGATAGATAGATAGATGATAGATAGATAGATGATAGATAGATAGATAGATAGATAGATAGATAGATAGATAGATAGATAGATAGATAGATGATAG
>NC_022009.1:95065252-95066519 GCF_000317375.1 Microtus ochrogaster | reverse complement strand
TTAAAATGCTCTCAAGGTGGAAATCAAAAGATATGTTACTTTGGGGACTAGGTTATGCTTTTATTTCCACAGGAAATGAGAAGCTGTGAATTCATTCCAGGTTAAAGATGATCAGGTTTTAATGATGAAGATCACCTGAAAATCCTGACTATAGACATAAGAAACAAGAAATAAGCCTAAAAAAAACTAAAAAAACAGATAATATATATTTTACCAGCTCACATAAAACAAAAATCATCTTTGGCTAACTTGTGTACAACGCAGTGTATAATTGCACTAATATAGATATATATGTTACTTTTAATATTTTATGTATTTTCAGAGCAAGGGGACTAGAAAGCAAATGGCCCAGGTGATCCAGCATCTCAAAATGCTTCTGTTGCAGTTTCCTTGGAGTTGTGAATCCATAAATAGTTTCAAGACTGCTGGCTGAGATCAAGCCTAACAAAATACTCCTCCCAAGACTTAACAATTACCCAGATTTTCTCAGTGCTTCCCCAAAGATACCAGTGCCCACGGACAACAGAAAGTAATCTACAGAGTGATTCTCAGATTCCGAAGAGATAAAATATGGCAGGTTTTGAATATTCAGTGAATTTTTTTGAGTGTTTGTCATTGTTAAGGGGAGTGGATTACAATTTGTTATTAGATATATTTTTTTTAAAAAGGCTAAACGAAAGAGTTAAATTCAAATATCTCTTTCTAAAGGAAAAATTGGGGATATAATATAGAAATAAAAAAGTCAATTTTGCTATACTGTGTTTCTACCCTTATTTGGGTTATTGTATTGATGTAGTTCATTTTAAAATGCAATGTATAATTAAGAAATATAAATTAATAGTCATCTATAATAGTTATACCTATAGTCATGTTAGGTATGTTTTCAAGGTCATACACAGATATATTTAGATAGATAGATGGTCTTCAAAATCTTCCAAGACCTCCAGAATATTTAATTTAATATGTTTAATAACCTAAGGTTTCTCATGACCATGAGACACGTCTGCTCCTGACAGCACCAATTTACTTTAAAAAAAGTGATGATGGATATCAAAGAAACTCCACATAAATTTTGTTTTCCTTATAGAAAAAGGTAGCCAAAAATCAGCCCTTGTCTGAATTATTGACAGTATACTGTACAAGCTGGGACAACAGGATGCAAAAAACTGACTGCCCAAGGCGATGTCCCCAGTTAGTTCCTTGGGCAGCTGAGGATAGGGAACCTGAAATGACCCTATCCTATAGCAATACTGACGAATATCTTGCA
>NC_022009.1:95035118-95064692 GCF_000317375.1 Microtus ochrogaster | reverse complement strand
CTGCTTCTCAATAAAGTCTGTCAGATATACTAGGTCTGTAGGCCAAGGATGGATGCTCCCCCCATAACAGAAGAACTTTCCATGACTATCCAAGCAATCACATGTCTCCATCATTACGTATTTTTTTTTCCTTTTGGAATCATTGATGGAGATTCAAAAATGGATAGTCACAGTTAAAGTTTTTCTTAGTTACGATAAAAGGTAAATTAAGTATAAAATATTAGACTCACAAAGATAAGATAAATAATAGAGTGTTTTCTCTAATTTTGCCAAATACAAATGGACTAGATATTATAACTGTTAATTCTTACTTGATAACTGCTTTTGTAGTATATATTTTTACTACTTAGAATTAAAACCTTCCTTTTTATTTAGACAAAAAGACAGAAATGCTGTGGAATAAGGCTTTTTTATATTGTGTAAATGTGTTGCTCTCATTATTAAAAAGCTGATTCGTCAATAATGAGACAGAATTTTGGGAGTCAAGATAATGTTGGGAGGAAGAAGGATGAATCAGAAAAATCACAAACAGACACAGAGGGGATCAAGATTAAAATGCCATGTTGAAAGAAGGTACTTCCACATGGCAGAGGTAATAAGTATGGGCTGATTTAAACTGCAAGAGTTAGCTAGTAACAAGCCTGAGCTATCGGCTAAGCATTATAATTAATATTAAGCCTCTTTGTGGTTATTTGGAAAAGGCTGCCAAGACACAGAAAATCTCTGCCTACATATATCCATGGAGGCTCACTTTACCCATATCTGAATGCCTTTCTGGATTCAGTAGTTCTGTGTAAACAGGACACCCCAAGATTCAATCTGTAAGCTTCTTTGTGGTTATTTGGAAAAGGCTGCTAAGACACAGAGAAACTCTGCCTACATATATCAAGGCATACTTTACCCAAATCTGAGTGCCTTCATGGCTTTTAGTAGTTCCTTATGAACAGGACACCCCAAGGTTCCTTATAGAACTCTCTGCCATGGAAAGTCTCTGAAAAGAAACACACTTGCATTTTTATACCTCTGACTTAAGATGTTGTTATTTTACTGTTTCCTTGAACATGAAACCTAAGTCCAATCCCCAGAACCAGTGAAAAAGCTAGTCATGGTGATGCACACTTGGAACACCAGTGGTGAGGACATGGAGACAGATTCCCTTACCCTACTTGGTGAGTTCCAGGCCAGTGAAAAACCCTGCCCAGAAATGAGAGTGTGAGAGGTACAGAGACAGATGGAAATATCAGTGTCCCCTATTAAAGAAAACACTGGAATTGTTTCCTAATCTTTATCTGCATGTGCACAAGTGTGTATACATGTTCACACACCTACCTACACTCATGTGAACACATGCACACACAGTGCATGAATTACAATGACACATTTTGACTAACTGAAACACAGACTATAGGGAAAGATGCTCTTAGGGACTGGCCTTTCAGGGTTTTCAAAATGTCCACCGGTTGTTCAGTATTATTAGATGTTCATTCAGAAATCTCAGTCGCCTGGGTATCTATGATCTACATTTTATCATCCTTCTTCTATTCTGTGCTGACAGCTCTTGAGTTTAAATTATCTTCTCCTTGCAGTCAAATTTTAACAATCCAGTTATCTTTTTTCTCTCTTTATTATTCATCTGTCTTAAACCAAATGAGAGGATTTTTTTTTCCAGTGAGACTTACTCTCCACATTTTATAAAAATGAAAGTAACTTTCTGTATTGTAGAATTGAATTCAACTAAAGAAAAGTCTGAACCCCATTTAAAAATGGTTTTGTAACTGGAGAATTGAATGAAATTCTTTATGAAATAGCATCACCTTAAGACAGAGGATAAGGGCCCTGAGGACAGCTTATGATGAGCTCAAAGGCTCTTCCAAATAACACTGCCAAGAATCAGGGCATGATGAAGGATGTGAAAGGGCGAGAGTTACAGAAGAAAAGTAGCACCATTTATCCCCCCAAGAGGGCAATGGTCTTCCTCTTCACTCTGGGTATCTGAGTCTGAGAAAAAAATGCATTAACGAGAGAAAGAGAGGATATAGTAAACAACCCATGAAACAAAGGTGGAAATGAAAGAAAAATGAACAGGAGGAGAGAGATAGAATTACAGGGAAGTGATAATAGTTTCCCACAGAACAAGACAATTTGCAATCTATCGTATAGACGTGTTTGCATAATAAGCCCAGGTCACACAAATGCATTATGGAAATGAGAACATTTCCTGAACAGGGCAGAAGTGACCTGTGACAGGTGACATTCCACCCACCTGCTTCAGGGCCCTTTCATGTTGTGAGGATCATTAATGACTGTGAATGACATATTAAACGGAGGTTGTAGACAAATTGTTTGAGACATGCAACTATGTCTCCGGCTGTATCTAGTAGCACCTAGTGCTACCTTCTCTGAATACTAGCCAAAGTTTCTCAGACATAAATCCAGTTGCTGAAGAGACAAGATGAGATGGCTGACATTTTCCGACAGGAAAGGCTCTGAGAATGATTGGCACCTCGTTTCAGGAAATGCTTGGTGTCTCAACTCTGGAGACCAGTTTCAAACTCGCAAGAAAATTAGGTGAACACAGCATTGCTTCCAAATTTAGAAACTTGTTTACATATCCTGCAGAAAATATCATGAGCTTTTTGAGTCTACTTTAAATATCTACAGATTATATTTCTATAATACTGGGAGCATTAACTTTCTTCATTTTACTAGCTTTAGTAATTCTCTTTGGGAGCATAACGCTGCATTGAAAATTTGTCCTTTAACCTATGATATTTATGTATCATTTAATATGAAATTTATGAGTTTCCAGCTCTGATTTCCAAATGGATGCAAATCAGAAGAGAGTATTTACACTCCTTCATTTCTAACCCACATACATAAAGTTTGACTTTAAAATGCCACTTGCTTGTCTGTTTCATAGAAGCTATATGTATTTATAAGTTCTTTGTGTCTATAGACTACTTTGAATTTCAATTTTAATGCTGTACCAAAAACTGACTTAAAAATACTATAAAATTGAAGGTAGAGAAGAATAATATTTCCTTTCAATTTCTGAGAACTTTCCAGGTTCCCAGGAAAGTAGAGTTTTTAGAGGGCAGAGAAATTCATGTTTTCCAAAAAATTAGACATGTTTCATTTCTTTTTAATAAATATTTTAGCTTGGTTAATTATTTCAAAGTCATTCTCATTTTCATGGATGATATTTGGATAAAACATACAAGTCCACTACTTAAAAATATTAAGTAGTTTTTAAAAACATTTAAAATATTTGAATACTAATAATTGAACTACTGTATTTGTCAGCAATAACTTGCCATAATAATTTTACTATGAGGAAATTTTGCGCCTTAAAATTTGGGCAAAGCACATGCTTTATCAGTAATTTTTATATATAGCAGTTGTTGATAACGTATATTCATGTGAGTAATTCTGTTTTAAGAGTTGAAATTTAGTAAAATAACTCAGACAAATCCCAAAAGACTGGTTCTGTATTTGTTTGCCTACTCACACTCATTTTAAATTCTGAGGACTTCATGTTTAAGATTCCATATTTGTTACCTTCATACAACATGTGAACAAGCCCCAAACCTATCTATTTAATCAATAAAATGTCCTTATTGAACTGTTCTTCCTGAACTCCTATATAGCCTGTGTTAAAATTACAAAAAAAAAATTATTGGGAAGGTTTGCTTAGAATATGAAATATGTGTGCATACAATCTGAATTAAAAGTCAATTACATGCAAGCATTTATAAATGGTGGGCTGGTTTGCCTCCTTCAAGACATGGCATAATTAGGTTCCAAGGTTCCTTGAAACCAAAACTGAGGTAAGTATTGTCCATACTTTGTGCACTTGGTGTGTTTTGCCTTAGTGGTTGAAAGAGAGTGAAAGAGAATGTGATAATTCACTTCATTTAAATCTTGAGGACTTTCTCCTTGTTTATATATTTTAGCTGGCTTAAAGCCCTTGCCTTTAATATTTTTCTCCCGAAAACTTATATAGATTACAGATTTTCTTCTTAATTCTTATTTATTTTAATTGTTGTATTACCTGCAAGTTCCTCAATGAGGCTGCTAGGGCTGTAGGCCTTTCTGCTTAGCAATTCTTGATGCTCTACTTCATAGGTTTGAGAATAAGTCTAGATTAGTTTTTCGGTTTGTTTCAGAATTCTTTCTCTCTCCTTCTCCCTCCCTTCCTGACTCTCCCCTCGTCTCTTTAAAATGTAACAAACTTAGCACACCATTTCAGTTAAGGCATACTGTACTGGAAATCTTGTAGTTCTTGGGGCACTGGCATCCTTCACTTCTTCAGTTACTGCTTCTAACATTCTTTTCCACTTTTAAAATTATTTTAATTTTTGTTAGTTGAACAAAGTGATTCCATATATTTCCATATCAGCAATGATTTCTAGCTCTCTAGTAATGGCCTTGGTCTTTAAGCTTCATTTCAACGATGAGGTTTCATGCTTTCATATATGTCTCCAATATTTTAATGACAAATTCCATGTTTTGGTTCTGATTTTAGTTTGTTCTTCCTTATTTTTGGCATAGTAGCTTGTTTTCCTTGAAAATTTTTGTCAGAATATTTCACTCACATGGGCTCTCATGATACATGCTTGGCAAGATTTGATGACTGTCAGTCTGTCCGGGTTGACTCAGCTGTCCTAATTCATAGAATTCAGGCAGACTTACAGCAGCTATTCATAGAAAGCAGTATCTTCCCCTTTGGATCACACGCACATGAAAGGCAGGTGGGTAGTATTGCTTATATTCCCAAAGAAGTCTCTTTGCTCCCTGAATTATCCACACCGTGGGTCTGTGTTCTGGTTTCCTTTTTGTTGCTGTGATAAACCACTCACAAAAAAACAATTTGAGGAAGGAAAGAGTTTCCTTGGGTTACACTTCCACATTACAGTCCAACTTTGAAGTCCACCTCTAACCTAATTTGTCTATACAGTCTGTTCTCAGGCTCTTTAACTATGACTTTTGGTCTTCGACCTTCACGATCTGCAACTTCACTCTCAAGCAGGCAGTTTCTGTTGCTTTAGTGTCCCTGCCTCAGACCTGTGCTTCCATTTTGGTGAGCTCTGTTGCTCCTCTCTCCCCTCAGATGGGTAACTCTTGCTTTCTGTCCAGGATCCTCATAATCACTGCTGCCTTCTCTCAGGGGGTGCTGTTTCCAAGTCCCCTGCCTCAGAACTCTGGTGCCACACTTTGTCAATGGTTTCCTCTCTTTCTCCAACTGTCATTTCATATTTCTTTCTGAGAGGGTCTTCTTTCCAGGGTGTCGAGTTCCTTGTCAGTTCACAGAGCCAATGTGCTTGTACCCTAGACCTTATAGCATGGAGACCCAGGAGAAGAAAGTAGATAGGAGCTGGGAACAGAGGGGAAATAAGTGTCGGGTCAGAGAACGTGTGTCATACATATCCTTAGAACTATCCCAATGCATGTTGTTTGCCTACATTATACTGTTTTTATAACTTTTGTCTGTTTTAACCTAAACATTATTAGATCATAGCATGTAGTTGTAGTGTTGGATTATTTATATTGATAAATTAAACTGTTTATTCAAAGAAAATTTTTTAAGTTTTATTCCTTATTCTATATTGTTCAAGTTTTCTAGCATTGACTTCAAAGTTGGACTGTAATATGTAAAGTAAACACACATCCCATTTTTAAAAAAATCATTAAGTTGTGTATGCTTATAGGCTCTCAATTCTAGTATTCACAAGGTCTAGGCTAACAGAGAAGTCACAAGTTAGAGGTCATCTTAGGCTCCATTAATAGAGTTCCAGGACAGCCTACACAACATAGCAAAATGTTATCAAAACGAACAAACCCACAAACAAATCATGTTCCTACAGCATTTCAGTCACTCAGATAATAAGTTACAATTCTATTCTAATTAGCTTTTATCCTATTTCTATGTGGATATTAGAGTTTTTTAGCTTGACTTTCTGGTTAGAGAATTCTGTCTGACTTTTAGAAATTTCACTTTTATAGACACATTTTGAATTGTGAAGTTCTTCTTTTGAAAACATTATGAAATTTGTAATAATAATAATAAATAAAATAATTAATAAAGAAAACATTAAAGGGCTGCACATGATTGAGGTTTTCTCTATTGATAAAAGCTACAGCCTTGCTCTGCTTTGCTGCCTGCATCATGGATGTTTAAAGTCATACTGTTCAGTCTACCACCGAGTCCTGTTGATAGAGAACTGCTCCCGGCTGGACATACCTGTACCGCAGCATCATCGAGCATGAGGAATAATAGAAGCACTAGGATGCAATTTAGAGTAGAACCAAATAGTCCCCAGGTGTAACATCCAGGCTTTGGTCAAGGAAATACATATTACTTACACCTATGGACTCTTTACCACTTTTTGATAAACTTAACTAGGAACAACATATATGAAGTGTCAATGTGAAATACAACTCTTCTTTCAAAGGAAATATAAGATGACTATATCTAAGTCTGTGTGGTCACAGCCCAGGATCACATATTGAGGTCGCCCTGAATGAAATGTTCTACTTGTAGAAGTCGTCATATGAAATTTTATATGTGTACTAAAAAGCAACCCATGAGTCAATCCAATTATTGAGGACATCAGTCGGGAGTGCAGGCAGACAAAGCAAGGCAAAGCAAGCAAATTTTGAAATGGGTTCTCAGATGTTATTCTCAGTCTTTTGAGAAGTTAGGGATAAGCAATGATCTACCAAGTTAATATTTTCCAAATATTTTGCCTGATGGTCAAAGGGATGTTAGGTCAAGTAGAGGGGTGGGCAATAACTGTTAAGGGAACTAAGATGATCCAAGGTAATGCTGTCTCAATCTATACTCACAGTCACAGGTGCTAATTAGTCAGTCTGTAGAAACTGCAGCACTAATAATCTAGAATGACTTATTTACAAAGGTATAGAGAGTCGAAGAATAAAACTTCATCTGTTTATCTGAAAACAAAAGGACAACAGAGTCCACAAACAGTCAACATGGATGTTGGCCCACCTGACTTGCTATAGAAGTCAAACAGTCTTTGCCATTATAGAGTTGGAGAACTTTATTATTTGGGGATGCCCAGGGAGAGTTGAATGGGGAAAATGGGATTGGATATGGTAATATTACATTATATATAAGTATAAATTTCTCAAAGAAAACATTTTAAATATTTTAAGCACTTGGGAAAGCAGCAGAATAACTTCATTGAGATATGCCACCTACAGCTCCATATTGCCTCTCTCAAAGGGCCTTGCCTGGATTCTCCTGTGGCCATTTTAGAAATTAATATTTTTGACAGGGAATTTTATGTTTTTCTCTGGTAGTATTAGTAATTGTACATTATGTCTCCATATTACAAAATCAAAAAGTCCAGAGAGCAATCTGAAACACCAGTGTGGGAAGTGTGCTATCCCAGGAACAAAGAGCGACTGTCCGTGAGAGGCTATAGATAACATGTATTTATGTTGCCACAGGTAACATTTGCTAGACATTCAAAATAGCACACAACTTAGAAATCGCATAAATTTGACCTGGAGCTAATTAGATTCAGCGTTTAATGGAGTGAAATTATTGACGGCTCACTAAAATGAATTAAGAAAAGCAGTAACTGCAGTATGTTAAAAGTAATAAAATGTTGATTTTTTTTCCCTGAGCTCTTAGAAGATTATTACAAAATTGCTCTAGGCTACTGAGTTAATGTGCTACACCCAATTACTATTCTTAAATCAGTGAGGACATGTCTATTTGTTGAAAGTAGCTTACATGTTATTGTTTTTAATTTTTATCCATATTTAAGAAATTAGACACGTATTAAATATTGAAATTGAGCAGAGCACATGATAGCTGTCAAGCTAATGACATACAAAGACCATTGTGCATCCTGCTATCTCCAATTTTAGCTATTTTTCACTTCAGATATAATTTTAGTGCAGGGGTACATGAAATATGAGAGCTTCAAATTCAATTTTTAAAGGCTGAAATTTCCCACAAAGAATTTTATAGGAAAATGTCCTATTACTCATTTCAAGGAATAGAGGTCCACTTTAAAACTATTTCTCGAGAATGCTACTAGGGCATTTTCTCAATGGCCTTAAGAAATGGGTGAGAATATCTTTTGACCGTTAATAAAAATCATACCACAATGATAATACATAGTACTTAAGCTAACAGTAATCAGTCCTGTGTTAAGACGGCTTAAGAAACATTCTAAATGCTAAGGACAAAAGGTAAAGAGTTCAAAGGCATTAGTTGTTGATTATCTCTAGGGTAGAGTTGGGTTCAGATATCATGAATACAGCTTTTATTTGCTTGTTGAATTTTACGTCAGAGAGCTCCCTTAAATCCCTTGAATGCACAAGATTAATTTTGTGTTATAGTAACATTCCACCTGAATTCATTCAAAGAAGGTCTCCTGATGCCTCTGAGTCCAAAAAAAAAAAAAAAGGAAATGGAAATGAGCTTTTTCTTTTTTTTTTTAAAGTGCTGTGGTCCCTGTGGTGACAGCTCCATTGTACTGCTGCAGTCCAGCTGAGAGACACATTAATGAGCTTGAAGGTGGCAACCATTTCAACAACGTGCAGGTATATCAACACAGGAAATTAGACACCCTGAGTCCCGTTTGATTTGTCAATTATATCTTACTAATGCTGAGGGGGGAAAGGCTCACACAAAAGTTCAGACTTTGCTCCAATTATTTAGCTAATTGACACAATCCTCCACTTTGTTTTATTAGTGAAGATGAATCCTCTAAAAGTTGATGATGTGGCAAAAGACCGTTACTCTCATCTCGTATTAAAATGGACACTGGTAATGTAAAACTAAATGGATTCTGAAAAATGGAGCAGCAGGAGTCACAAAACCGAAAACAGAAATGATTAAAGTAGTTCATCAGTCCTGAGAACTTCTGCTGTCCGCAGCTTCTCAAGGAAAATATTGCTCTAAGGGAACTATTTGCCATGGTGTTAAATGTAGAATCTGCATAAAAAGCACTTTACATAAGGCAGTATTTTTAAGTAGGAAAACTATAGCGTTTGCAGCAGTGTATCAAAGCATTGTCCTTCCTGAAGTCTTCAGGAAAAAAAAAAAAAGACTCTGCCTGTCTCTACCATCCTTAGCAATAGAATTAAGGTAAAAGGTGACTTAAGATATTTGAATGTGTTTATGTACAAAAATACAGAAGTTAAAAGCAGTCATGCAATTTATTCAGATAAAAGTTAAGGAAATAAATTGGAATCTAGAATTGATGTTTCCAATTCTTGTCATAAGAATGTTTATCAAACAATGGTATCAAGAGCTGGTAGACATTCCCTGGGAACCCACAGGCCACTCCACAAAGGAGGCAGCTTGTCCAACTGCAGACATTCTTCTTTCCTTCCTCTTCTCTAAATCTAATCCCTGTTCAGTCCCAACTCTGTAGCAGCCCACCTTCTGTGGCTTCCCTCTCCTCTCTGGCAGATCACACAAATCTCCAACCTTCCTCTACTCATCCTATTGTTCCAGCCCCCATCTATTGTAAGCATTCCTGGGAAGCTACCAGCACAGCCTGCCAAAGAAGCAGTAGACAAGATTGATATATTTGCTCTCCATACCTCTCCTCCAAATCTGATCCCCAATCTCATTTCTAGATCTGAGCTGACCACCTAGTGTGAAATATCCTCAGCCTCTACTTCAAATCCCTGGGAACTAAGCAGAACCTGATGGAACACCCTGCTTTCGTCCTTCCTGTAGAATCAATTCGTCTCCCCTAACTCATCCCAATTCTTAAGTGTCAGCTGCCAATACATAGAAACACATCTTACCCTGAAACCCCAGAGGTCACGCATAGCAGAATCCCAGAAGAATTCCCTACCAAGCAATACACAGCCAACACAGTCTCTGAAGAACCAGAGAAGGCAACAGATACCAAGAAAAAAAAACAACACCCAACAAAGACCAGAAATTAGATTGTAGAATTACAATTGTCCCAAACCAAGATGCCTAGACAAGAGCATAAAAAATACAATCAATAACAGCAGGGGTAATCTGTCTCCACTAGAGCCCAGCAACCTTATGATGCTAAGCCCTGATAATTGTAACATGGGTTCGACACAGTCACAAGAAAACAACTTTATAGCTTTTATAAATAGGAACAAGGCCCTTGAAGAGGAAATGAAAAAATCCCTTAAGGAAATCTGTCACACACACACACACACACACACACACACACACACACACACACACACGTGGGTGGGGACAAGTAAAACCGTTAAAGACCTGAAAGTGAAAATAGAATCAATAAAGAAAACCAAAAGTGAGAAAAGAAAAAAATTAAGAACTCAAACAGTACCTCAGAGACAAGCCTCACACACAGAGTACAAGAGATGAAAGAAAAAATTCACACATTTAAGACACAATAGAAGGAAATAGAAAACACTATCCTGAGTGAGGTAAGCCAGACCCAAAAAGAGGAACATGGGATGTACTCACTCATATTTGGTTTCTAGCCATAAATAAAGGACAGTGAGCCTATAATTCACAATCCTAGAGAAGCTAAATAAGAAGGTGAATCCAAAGACAAACATATACGCATCCTCCCGAATATTAACCTTCATCAGGTGATGAAAGGAGGCAGAGACAGAGACCCACATTGGAGCACCGGACTGAAATCTCAAGGTCCAAATCAGGAGCAGAAGGAGAGAGAGCACGAACAAGGAACTCAGGAGCACGAGGGGTGCACTCACACACTGAGACAATGGGGATGTTCTATAGGGAACCCACTAAGGCCAGCTGGCCTGGGTCTGAAAATGCATGGGATAAAACCAGACTTGCTGAACATAGCGGACAATAAGGACTACTGAGAACTCAAGAACAATGGCAATGGGTTTTTATCCTACTGCACGTACTGGCTTTGGGGGAGCCTAGGCAGTTTGGATGCTCACCTTACTAGACCTGGATGGAGGTGGGTGGTCCTTGGACATCCCACACCTCAGGGAACCCTGATTGCTCTTCAAGCTGATGAGGGAGGGGGACTTGATCGGGGGAGGAGGAGGGAAATGGGAGGCGGTGGCGGGGAGGAGGCAGAAATCTTTAATAAATAAACAAATAAATAAACAAAAAATTAAAAAAAAGACACAATAGAAGAAATTAAATCCTCAGTCAAAGAAAACAGGAAATCTAGGACAATACGAAAAGATCAATCTAAAAATAATAGCAATAGAGAAAGGAGAAAATCCCAGATCAAAGGCATAGAAAATATGTTCAAAAAAATCATAGAAGAAATTTTTCCTAACATAAAGGAGATGCCTATAGTGGTATAAGAAACATAGAGATCACCATTGTAATCAAACCACTAAATATAGAGAAGAAAGAAAGAATATTAAAAATTTCAAGGGAAAATGACCAAGTAACATAAAAAGGTAGACATATTAGGAAAACACCTGATTTGTGGCTGGAGCCTCTAAAAGCCCTAAGGACCTAGACAGAAGTTCTAAGAGACTACAGATGCATACCTGAACTGCAATACCCAGCAAAACTCTCCATCACAATAGATAAAGAAAATAAACTGTTCCATGACTTTTAAAAAAGTCATGTTTAAATAGTAACCAACAAATCAAAAGAGGCAAAACTTTCACACATTATCACTACCACTACCACCAACAGCAAAGACAACAGGAATGAGCAAAGACTCGTCATTGATATCTTTCAACATCAATGGTCTCAATTCTCCTAAATAAAGATATACATTGACAGAATGGATATGAAGACAGGATCCATTCGTCTTCCGCATACAAGAAACACACTTTAGCATAGATGATACTCATCATCGGTAAAAGGATGGGAAGATATTCCAAACAAAGAACGTAAGAAGCAAGTTGGTGTTGTCATTTTACTATCTAACAAAATAAATTTTAATTGAAAATCAACAGAAATGGGAAAGGACACTACATACTCATGAAAGAAAAAATCCACCAAGGTGGCATTTCAATTCTTAACATCTATGCCCCAAATACAAGGGCACACAATTTTGTATACAACACTTCTACAGCTTACATCTTATATTGACTCTTACACAGTGTTATTAGGAGACTTCAATACCACACCTTCAACAAGAGACAGATCATCCAAACACAAACTAGACAAAGAAATGCTGGAGCTAACAGACATTATAAACTAAATGCGTCTAACAGATACTTATAGAATTATACCTTCTTCTCAGAATTTTATGGAAATTTCTCCAAAATTGACCACATATTTGAATATAAAGCAAATCTCAATAGATATGAGAAAATTAAAACAACACCCTGTATCTTATTTGATTACCAGGGATAATCAAAGATGGATATCATCAGCAACAAAAATAACAGGAAGCTTTAAAACTCACAGAAACTGAACAATTCTCTACTGAATGAAAAATATGTCAAGACAGAAATTAAGACTTTCTTTAACTGAATTAAAATTACTACACAACATACTCAAACTTACGGAACACAATGTAGGGAAATCTAAGAGGAAAGATCATAGCCCCAAGTGCTTACATTAAAATATAATTGAAGAGATCTTATATTAGTAACTTAATAGCACATGTAAAGTCTCTAGAAAAAAGAATAAATCATAAATAAGAGGAATAGATGGCAAGAAGTAGTCACACGTATGGCTGAAATAAATAAAGAAAGAGTTTTAAGCATCAACAAAACAAAGAGTTTGTTTTCTGAGAAAGTCAGTAAGAATGACAAACCCTTATCTAAATTAACTAAAAGGCAGAGAGAAAAATACCCATATTAACAAAATTAAAGGCTAAAGAAAGAGTGGATGTAACAGCTAACAAGGAAATCCAAAGAATCATAAGAACATAGTTTTTTTTTTGTTTTATTTTTTGTTTGTTTGTTTTTTTGAGACAGGGTTTCTCCATAGCTTTTTGGTTCCTGTCCTGGAACTAGCTCTTCTAAGAACATACTTTAGAACCCTATTCTCAACCAAGTTAGAAAGTCTAAATGAAATGGATAATTTTCTTAGTAGAAACCACTTGTCAAAGTTAAATAAAAATCAGATAGGCAATTTATGTACACCTTTAACCCCTAGTGAAATATTATTAGTCATTAAAACTCTCCACACCAAAAATAATAGCCCATGGCCAGATGGTTTTAGTCAAGAATTCCACAAGACTTTAAAAGATGAGTAATAGCAATACTCCTCAAATTATTCCACAAAATAGAAATGAAAGAAACACTGCCCAATTCATTTTATGAGGCCAGTTACACTGATATCCAAGCAAGATAAAGACCCAACAATGAAAGAAAATTACAGGTCAATTTCCTTATAAATATAGGTGCAAAAAAAAAAAAAAACAAAATCCTTGAATACTGAATCTAAGAACACCTCAAAAAGAACATTCACCATGATCAAGTAAGCTTCATCATCATCCCAGACCTCAAATTGTATGACAGAACTTTAGTAGTAAAAACAGCATGGAATTGGCACAAGAACAGATATGTTGAACACTGAATCCACATATGGACACCCATTTTTGATAAAGAAGCCAAAAATACACATTGAAATAAAGAAAGTATCTTCAACAAATGGTACTAAACTGAATGTCTACATGTAGAACACAAAAGCCCTGCACAAAATTCACCTCTAGACTTCTCAAAGACCTCAATATAAAAGCAGATACACCAAACCTGATAAAAGCGAAAGTGGCCCGGGCGATGGTGGCGCACGCCTTTAATCCCAGCACTCGGGAGGCAGAGACAGGCGGATCTCTGTGAGTTCCAGGCCAGCCTGGTCTACAAGAGATAGTTCCAGGACAGGAACCAAAAGCTACAGAGAAACCCTGTCTCGAAAAATAAAAAAAAAAAAAGCAAAAGTGGGGAACAACCTTGAATACATTGGCACAGAGAAAGACCCTCTGAACAGAACACCATCAACACAGGCACTAAGATCAGCAATAAAAAAAAATGGAACCTCATAAAACTGAAAAGCTTCTGTAAGACATAGTACACCATCGACCAAACAACAGCCTGCAGAGTGGCGAAAAATTTTACCAACTACCATCTGATAGTTAATATCCAAAATTATAAATAACTTAAAAACCTAGCTATTAAGAAAACAAATAATCCAATTAAAATGGGATATAGAACTAAATGAAGTTCCCAGAAACATCAAATGACCAAAAAAGAATGAAAGAAATGTTCAACATTCTTAGTCATCAAAGAAATAAACATAAACCTAATTTGAGATTTTTATCTTACACCCATCAGAATGGATGTAGAGTAAGGAGAAACTCATCCATTGCTGGTAGAAGTACAAACTTGTACAGGCACTATGAAAATCAGTGTGGCAGTTCCTTAGGAAGATGTGAATCAGTCTTCCTCAAGATCCAGTTATACCAGTCTTGGACATATACTCAAATAATGTTCCATTCTACCACAAGGACACCTGTTCAACCATGTTCACTGTTACTCTATTCATAATATCCAGAATTTGGAAACAACCGAAATATCCCTCAACAAAAGAAAGGATAAAGAAACGGTGGTCCATTCACACAATGGAATATTATTTAGACTAGAAAAAATTTCCCTTGAGTTAGGTAACCCAGATCCAAAAAGTCAAATATGGTATATAACCACATATATGTGGATATTAGGTGTCAAGTAAATAGAACCATAGAGGTTAGGTATAGAATAAGGAATTAGGGAACAGATAGATTTTCACAGATGTTAGGTATAGATAGAGTAAGGAACTGGGGGACAGATCTCTCTAAGAAAAGGAGATAAAATAGCTAGTTATGAGTGAATGAGGTAACTGAAATAGAATGATAAAATGGGGGAGGGGATAGAAGACAGTGATGAGGGAGGAAATATAAGGAGAGATAGCTAAAATTAAGAGCATTTGAGGCGGTATATGGAAACCTAATAAAATAGATGCTTCCACACATATATTTAGACATATACCTATATGAATGTTATCTAAAGGAAACCCCCAAATAATGGGGAGACAGAGCTCCAGCTGCCATCTCTTATCAGTGAATGAAGCATCCAGTACAGATTGGGTTACATCCTATTCATTTGTTTGCCAGAGGGGTTCAATGGAAATCCCCAAGTAACTCTTCTATTGCTAAGATTATAGGCTGCTCTCCACAAGCTGACAGTAAGACCCCATTGCTAAGACAGCACCCACACAGCTCACTGAATATAGAGACTTCAAGCCACCCACATATAACCTTTACCCATATGTGCTAATGCCTTTGGTGCAGGAAGTTATTCTGAAGACTACTAAAGGAGAAACATAAATACCAACCCAACTACAAACCTTTCATCTAAAATGGTGTCCTGCCTGCAAGATATACGAGTAAAATGGTGGCACAAAGCCTGTGGGAGCAACCAACCAACATCTGATTTAATTTAAGGCCCAATCCACCAGATGGGATCCATATCTTACACTGGTTAGTTGACCATGAATCTGGGACTAGATAGCCCAGGGACCTAGAATAAGACCAAATGCTACTGCTGTATTAAGAGAATGAAACAACAAAATGACTTCAAATACCATTCAGCTATACTGAGAGATTAGTGCCTTTTTCAACCATCATCAGAGACGCATCCTTCTGCAGCAAATGAGAACAAATACAGAGACTCACAGCCAGACATCATGCAGAGAGTGAGAGATCTGGAACACTCAGCTCTCAACAGTATGTCTCCATGAACACTGTCCCCCCAGGGAACCTGTGGAAGAGAGTAAATGCCAGAAGGGATGGAGGACACCAGAATCCTCTACATCAGTAGGACTGATGCTCATCAACCAGACTGACGGAACATGCACAGGGCCTGCATGGGTCTGTATATTATGGCTTTTAGTTTAGTGTGTTGATTGGATTATATGAGTATGCAAATAACTGGGTCTTTGTGTCTATATCTGTTTCTTGTGCCATTTCTTGGGCTCCTTTACTCTGCTTGTTTGTTTTGTTCTATTCTGAATGTTCTTCTGTCTGTTTTATCCTGTTCTAATGGTTAGTTTCTGTTTTGTCTTCTAATTTTATTTTATTTATTATTCCTTACAAACCAGTTTGTTTTCCAATGAGAAACAGAAAGGTTGTGGTTCAGGATGGTGGAAAGGAACTGTGAGGATTAGAGGGAGGGAAAACCATAATCGGAATATATTATGTGAGAAGAAACACCCATATTCAGTAAAGGGGGGTCATGAGAAGAGCAGGTATGTTCAAGCCAACCCAGAAGAAAGATCCGTAGAAAGGCATTTACATGTGTCTATTTGGAGACACTCCGTGAACTCTCTAGTCACTGCCTGAAGTAATCATCACGGCCACCCATGTAATGACACTGAACACAGCTGCTATGGAACTCTTTGACTAAACAATATATTACCAGCTGTATAATAACTGTAATCTTCGAAGATTATTATCTTTCTCTTCAACATACAGATGTGAAGACCACATGTGTAATCTGAAAAAGGAGATTAAAAATTATACTAGCTGCATTAGCTGCTTTTCTTGCTGTTGTGATCAAATAACAGACAAATAGTAATATAAGGAGAAAAAGAGTACTTTAAGCTCATCGTGTCCATTATTATATCATGAAAAGTATGACGGGGAACTTACTCACTCTGGGCTGGGTAGGAAACAGAGAAGAGAATGCTGGTGTTCTGTCTACAGCTCCAGTGTGAGCCCCACATCCTTACTGAAAGAAGATCTAACTTGCCTAATTAAACCTCTGCTATCCACGACATGCCCAAGGCCAGTCTTCTAGGAGATTCCAAATCCAGTCAGATTGACAGTAAAGATGAACTCTCACATAAGTTTCCAAGGAATGGAGAAAAGGAGGAGAAGGAAGCAGGGGTAAAGGGTGGGGAGAGGAGAAGGGAAGAGGAGGCCAGTGTTAAAGCACTTGCCTAGGATACACAGGCCATGAGCTTGATTTCTACCACGCTGAAAAGAGAATAGGAGGGAGGACAAAAGGGAGGGAGAGAGAGAGGGAGAAAGAAGGAAGTGAAGAAACAAGGAAGGACAGAAAAGAAAAGAAAGAACTCTCATTGTCTTAATTTGGGGATATAAACAATTTATGGGGTTTCAGTTTTGGTTTTTGTTCTGTTCTATTTACCATGCAACAGCATATTTGAAGTAGCGTTTTTATTTTGCAGGAACAGGCTATGGTTTTCTGCCTTTACTAAGGCCACCAGATAGACTTGCGTTACCTGGGAGCAATCACAAAGCAGCTGGGCAGCCCGCTCATTTGAAAGGAAATGAGAGGTTCAGAATGGAGCTCTGTGCTTTGTCCTCTTTCTGCACAGAGCCTTGTGTGCCAACAGCAGTAATGGACAAAAGGCCCCTGGCACTGGGCCAAAGAGAGCTCTGGGGCACTTTATTTTCCCTACATGAACTAAATAGCTTTCGTGTCTTTGGGGGACACTAGCTTTGTCTTTAACAAGGAGCCCTAAGTTCCCTCTGCTGCCTCCATGTATGTGACTCAAGATAAAAAGCTGGGTTTAAATATGGACTGTTTGTGGACTCAGAATCTTTTCTCTCCTAATGGCCAATCATTACACTTAATTTGCTTAATGCAGCAACATATAATTAGTTCTAATTCCCTTTTAAGCTGAATGAGTACCAAGGAGGTGATGATCACTCTGCTTTCAGTTGTT
Organism: Microtus ochrogaster; assembly: GCF_000317375.1. Classification (NCBI taxonomy): domain Eukaryota; kingdom Metazoa; phylum Chordata; class Mammalia; order Rodentia; family Cricetidae; genus Microtus; species Microtus ochrogaster. Next base: position 95,047,063 of record NC_022009.1, on the reverse strand, counting down.
CTTTTGAACATTCCACATTCCAGTTGCCTAGCAAAGCCCTCTGTAAACAGTTTCCCCAAATCCTTCAGGCTCCCCCTTCCTACCTCCGTCTTCACACACTTTTGTTCAATGTTCTCAACAAATGCTATTTGCTTCCAGTGCCAAACCTCACAGCTAGGATTCATGCCTACTTTTTCCAATGCCCTGCCTCCAGGCACAGAAATGTTGTCAGGATTGGGATTAATATCATATGCACATATATACACATAGACAATACACACATATATACACATAAGCATTCATACACACATGTACACATATGTACACGTGTACAAACACACATGCACACGCATTTGAATGCTTATTCTCTAGCGGCTATTGGTGATTTTAGAGGATGTGGCATCTTTCAGGTGTCGGTTGGAGCTGGTAGATACAGTTTTGTAGGGGGATCCCTTAAGATTAGCATGCTGGCTGAGTTCTGCACTTCACACCAGCTGGTAAAATCTAACCAACCATCGCCTGCTACCAGTGTGTTAGCTGCTCCTGCTGCCTTGTTGTCCCATGCATGAAGAATTCTATTCTCTGACCTGTGAACTACCTTCCCTCCTGCAAGTGGCTTCCTGACAGGCATCATTTCACAGTGACAAAAGAAGTAATTAATACAAATGTCAGTTCCTGTCTTTTCATGAGACATACCAACATTGGAAACTGCCTTTGCTTAGTGATATATATGTTTTTCTTCATCCTTCATGCCGAAGAAGGTTCCATAGTCATAAGGACTCTGTCTTACCAACTGCTTAAACTGATAGTAAAAGGAGTAATTCTGGCAGATATTGTATACAAAATAAATACTCACTCAAAAAAGAATGAATGAATACACATTCATATACATATATTTATTCTAAGTAGAAATAGAGTGTTTATGTATAACTATAATGCCTCAGTGGTTACGATCACTTGCCGATCTTCCAGAGAACCTGAGTTCAGTTCTCAGTACCCATGTTTGGCAGCTCTTGGTTACCTATAACTCTAGAGACCTCTTCTGGCCTCTCTGTAAACTCAGACATGTGTATAAACACAATATTAATATCAATAATTATGAACTGACACCCAGTGACACAGCTGTTCTCCCCGCGTCTGGGAAAGGACCACTCAGCTGGTACTGATGTAGAATCGTAGAGCATGCGCGCTTCCCGCACTCCACATTCTGTATGTTATTTAGATAAACAAAGAGGGAACTACCAACTGCAGGTGTGCTGCGTCAAGTTTCTCTTTCATTTCCCTAGGGCTCACTGCAAGCTCCAGTGCCTGGCTTGTAGGATGCTAGTACCTGCTGTCACTACTGTTTCTGCTTTGTCTGTCTTTCCTTGACTTTGCTCACCAAACTTCCGAACTATCTTTCAGGTCCACATGGCACAACAGAAAGCCATCTGTTGAGAATACTTTACATCTCCTTGGCATAAAAAATTTATTTCATTCTATGGTTCTTGCACAGAAAATCTCTTTTGATTGCTAAATTTAGTAAGCTTTTCCTGTAAATTTCCCAGTTTCTCCTAGTTTCTATAATGTTAGTCATTACATTGTGTTTCCTGGCTGCCTATCTTTTCATTTTATCTATCAGGTAGGGTCAGTTTTGTTTATCATATTTATTATTATGTCTGTCAGGGAGCCAGACATATTTGCTCCATGAATGAATAAATAGTCACAACTTGCTATCCCGAGGCAGTACGCCATGACAAGTTTTCTTGGTGTTCTGTACGTCATCATTGTCCAATGTTGCAAAGTACACTCACATTTTATTTCTATTTATGGTAGAACCTCACCTGTTTTGAACAATAAAAAGGCAAAGGGACAGTTTCTCATATTTTTATGATTTGTTGTATATTTCAGTAACTCATAGTGTTTCCACCTTAAAAACCTCAGTCTTTCTTCCAAGTCTGTGTTAACCAAAGCTGCCCTGGATAAGACTGCCCCATTGTTGATTTGATCAGTACATTCTATTTCATTTTATCTTACTTCTCTCATAAAATAGACTCATTTTTTCCTGAAAACCAAGTTATACATGAAAGGTAAATAAAATGATGGGAAAGAGCTAGGGAAGCAGCTCAGTCAGAAAAACAAAAACAAAAACAAAATAAAACCCAACTTGCTTTACAAGCTAAGGGTCTAAGTCCAATGCCCAGAAAAGTTATTAAATATAAAAACAAACTGGAAATGGAGGGAGGAGGGTTAAATGGTGAATATAGGGTCTGTAATCCTAACACTGAAGAAGAAGCTACAGGCAGCTCCCTAGGATTCTGGATACCTTAGCCTATTGGGCTACTATTATGCCAATGGCAGTTCAAGTCACAAAACTAAGGCTGATGACATCTGAAGAATGACATATGAAGTTTTCTTCTAGCCTCTATTCATACACACACACACACACACTGATGGGCAAAGCATGTATCTACATAAAAAAGCATGTTTTCACAAGCCCTGATTGAATACAGTTTGACCCACTTTCATCCCCAAAAAAGCAATTTTACTCTTATATAGCTATCCAGTAAGATTTGGTTCTCTGATTTAACAGAGAAACAAATTTTTCCCCAACTCCCTCACTAGCTATAAACAGCCCACAATGGTTAGCCAGCTCAGGAGTTTGGGCTCACTGGTACTTGGTCTTTATTTTCACAGAATCACTCTTCCACCCACCTTGTCTACTGTGGAACTCCTTCAAAGAAATTGTACCATATTCTTGGGCATTAGTGTGCCTTTAGAAAAAATACCTCTCGGGTCACATCCTTTAATGATTAGAAGCAGCAGCATTATCAGGAAAATAATGATATGCGCCTCATAGTATGCATCAAAAGTGGCATTACTTGAGTTGACCTATTATTCAAGCAAACGACTTTCTAGATTTTTAAGTTACGTGGATTCGTGCTGCTACTATAATCTGATTATAGGCTAAGAGAAATTTTTTAATTTATTTTAAATGGCAACAAATTCAAAAATGCAGATCAATGTCAGAATGATAGGATCAAGTGCTTTTCAAACAGAGCGGAGAAGGTAAGAATGATTTTCTTTGCGAATTATCTTCTAGGTATAAAATTAAGAACTAGATATTAAATCAGAGACGAGCTGATCATCTTAAGCGGCTCAATGAATATGAGAGCAAAATGAATGACATGAAGGGGATTAGACCTCTGTGAACCCGAGCAGAGGGCCAGGCTGAGTGGGTGAGATAAACAGCCTGGAGGAGAAGAAGGGGGACAGTGACCCGGAGCTGTGGGAAAGATGCTGCTTGGGCTAGCAGCAGAAGTGCAGGGATAAACTGCGATAAAGTGTTTAAAAAGGTAAGAAAACCCATCAAGTTACAGATGACAGATCTCGGCACACGTGAGTCCTGGGTAGAATGATAGCGCAAAGTAGAAAAGAATGATTGACAAAGAGAGAATGTAATTGTACACTATAGAAAAGTCAAGAAGGGGCTTTGCGAGCAACCATTTTATTGGAAAACAACAGCATTAACGAGACAATGATGAATGTTCTAGGACAAACATAAAGGGCATTATTGAAATGGTAGATACCAGTCAGGGGAATTAGAAATGAGCTTCCTTTAATTAGGAACCAGAGTGGAATAACAAATGTTAGAGCGACATTTGGAGATACTAGAGATGAGACAATATGCTTTCATATGTTGCTATCTGCTGATGGACCTGACGATGCATTGCAGCAGAGCAGCTTAAGGAGTGAATAATAGTCGGCCATCTGGTTGCAAACCCACAGCTTTTGAAGATAGCAGTTCACAGTGAGCAAGGAGTGAAGGAAGTAGAGTTTTATCAACTGCATCAAAGTTATATGGGAGTAAAGGGGTTGCCTGCTAATGAAGATAGTTACCTCTTCTTGATAAGAGATGAAGGCGCAAAGCTACAGCTGGATAATAAAAAATTCGTCTAGAGCAGAACGGCATAAAATTATATTCAATTCAGGTCCCATGCATTATTAACTCCCTCAAAATTAAAGCCTTTCTTCAGTCTCAGGCGAAGTAGAAGCATGCCATGGAAAGATCACAGGCTTTGAAGTCAGATAAACATGGATTCAAAAGCCAGTTCCACCATCTACAAATGTAATTTGGAGGAAATCTTTTAACCAATTCCCATTTTGCAGCAAAGATATAGTTAGTTACCTCACATCATTTTAGATGACTGGGAAAGGAGAGGTATGCCAAAAAAATATCACCATGGCGACTCACATCATCTTTCACTTAAATATCTACTGAATATGACCGTGAGTTGGTGTGTGTTTGGGTGAATGAAAACAATTCAAAATGGGTTATTATATTCTTTCCTCACAGAGCTTATCAACTCATTAGAAATAGAGATAAAAGAGAGAAAGAGACAGACAGAGAGAGAGAGAGAGAGAGAGAGAGAGAGAGAGAGAGAATTGTCAAACAATTACAAATGTAGTATCACATGCAACCAAGGAAGAGTGCATATGCCAATGCATTGCATGGAATGTAATATTATTTCATGTGTTCACAGGATTCTGATCATCCTGGAAGGTTTCTGATGACAGATAACAGATTATATTCAGAGGACAGGCTGTTAATATCATGGCATGTCTCCTATACCTTCTTGTTTTGAAGGTTTCATCCCCAACTGATAGGTTTGCAGGAACAAAAGACTTTGAGTAGGTATCTAGCTGGTAGAAGTGGGTGACTAAGGGCAGTCTAATGTCTAGATCTCTGTTTTGAGCATACTCTGATTTCTTGTCTACAACAATGTGAGCAGCTGCTGTGCACGCTCCCACTGCCATGAGTCGAGATGTTCACTTCTGTGCTTCCTTATTGTGGTTCCATACTGCATCCCTCTGAAATTTTGCCATAGCCTGATAGAAGTTAACTACAGAGTGGGACAGAGGAGAGCATTGTGAGATATGAGATGAGCAGGGTAGTGAGTCACACAGAATGGAATATCTTAACCACACATTAGAAGATCGCTATAAAAGCTATGGCTCTTGCCTTTCCATACACTGTTGAAGCCGTAACTTATCTGTAACTTCTCTGATTTATCTTAGTATACTCTTATTTTTGTAACAAAGAAGGCCTCGGAAACAGTGGAAGCATATCTACAAATCTCATGCTAATCTTATCCAACTGTAATGGGATGGAAGTAGGAGGGTCCTAATGAGTGGTCACTGGGCAGTGGACAGGATTGGACCTTTTGACCTTCAGTTGTAAAACACAGTATAACACAAACTCCTGACTGGCCATTTGTTTAAGAGGGAAATTAATCCTCATTGTCTTTTTCCCCTTACAGTCTACCAGATTAAAATCTGCCTAACCCTTGCTTCTGGGTTTTCATAAAGCTTTCAATGAGTCATCTAGTATCCATGTCAAAAGAATCTAGATTATATTAGGCTACAAAAAGTATTAAGGCCATACATGCTTATTCTTGCTCACTTCTCAAAGCTTTCTCTGGTTTGTTGGAACCTCTGCTGCATATGAAACATCATGAGAGCAAGGGTGGTTCATAGAACTGCTGTGTGATTTGTGATTTCCCTCTATATTCTATGAATATATTTTATTATCATTGGTTAATAAAGAAGCTGCATTGGTCTATGGCAGGGCAGAATATAGTCAGACTGGAAGAGATATACAGAAAGAATAGGTAGAGCCATGTAGCTGCCTAAAGAAACAGATGCTGGAACTTTACCTGGTAAACCATACCCTTGTGGCAATACACAGAATAATAGAAATGAGTTAATTGAAAATGTAAGAGCTAGCTAGAAATATGCTTAAGCTATCGGACAAACAGTATTGTAATTAATAAAGTTTTTGTGATTATTTCAGGTCTGGGAAGCCAGGAAATGGATGAGTTGTCTTAGCCCGTGGAACAATATTTTTGTACACTGTTATAATGTATTACTCTCACTGGCTAATAAAGAGTTGACTGGCCTTAGCTGGGCAAGAGGAGCTAGGCAGGAAAATCAGACTAAGAGGATACTGGGAGGAAAAAGAATGGAGACATGGGGTCAGAGAAGACACTAGCCAGATGTAGAAGAAGCAGGACATAAAGAAAATGAGGTAGCAAGCCATGAGCCACGTGGCAAAAGATAATTAAGAATTATGGGTTAATATTAAATGTAAAAGTTAGCTAGTAACAAGCCTGAGCTTTTGGCCAAACATTTACAATTAATATTAAGCTTCGGAATGGTTACTTGGGAACAACTGCCAGCTTAGGAAAATTCTGCCTACATAGAACAACCAGCATCTGTCACAGATGCGCAAAATCCATTGACTAAAGTCACCCATTGGCCACATCTAATGGTAAAGGAGATGAATGGATCCCACCATGACAGAGGAGTAATGAAAGCAGTAGTGCCAACGAACATCCCACATGGAGTTTAGGAGTCAGAAGACTAAAAAGAATCTCTCCCACCTTCATCCAGGTCCTCTGCTTCCCTCATCCCTGTTACAGTTTCTGTCACATTGTATGAGATCTGCAGTATTTATTGAAACACACTTCCAGATAATGCTCATTCCTAATTATTTTTCTGTAATACACTTCATTAAGTCATATTACCTAGCCTGGTAACTCTTAGCAAGCTAACATCTCCTAGACTTGATATGTAATGATCAAGCAACCTTACTAATAAAAATAATGCAGAAAATGGCATAGAGAAATAGCCAAAGGTGCTGTGACAAATAAGTTCTCATTTGATATCTGAACTGTTTGGATGTCCATGTGTTCCTCAGTTTATAGAAAAGAAACTGAAACTCACATTAGTTTCGCAGGAAGCCGGGATCCTGGGCTAGTAGCTGCTGAACTGGAATTGTGTCTGCCTATGAAACACATTCTTTCTACGGCGCTATTTATTCTCAGAGCAGACATCTGCTTTTCATTATTAAATGTTGTGTACATACAAACTATTACTCTATAGCTCCCATGAACAGAAAGTGAACAAAACCTTAGAGGCCAGTGAGGAGCTACCTGGTTAGAGCGCATGCACCGTCCCGAGACTATCTCATATTCATTAACTGAATATAGGCACTTAAACTCCCCGAGCACTAACCTCATCAGGCACCACAGATAATAACTGACCCCACCCAAATAACAGGATATGGGAAGTATTGACATAAAATAATGGAGTCACATCTTCTAAGTGGTGAAAGGATTAAAATACATTCAGAGATAAAAGAGGTAAAATACCCTTTCAAAATGTAAATTGCTTCTTCCATAGCAACAGTGATAATGTACTAATTCTAGAAGTCGAATAAATTATTCAAGGACACTGCCACTTAGTTTGTTTCTTGACTCCATAGGGAGAAAGTAATTATGTCTAACCCAGCCAAGCCTATGAGAACAGCTGGCTGGGAGAACACAAAGGCAAAGGTAGGGTTTTAGAAATCCGCCATGATGTTTCATGTTTTAGTGCAAGGTGTCCTTGGAGGGACCTTGAATCAGCCAGTCCAAAGATCTCATTTTATATTCACCGGATCTGAAATCCACAGAGGTTAAGTACTTTCCTTCAGGTGACATGGCTTGTGGCAGTTCTTGAAGACAGAGGCAAATTCCAACCACACAAAGGCTGAGAAGCAAACTACCAATTATTAAGCAGGTTCTTTGATGCTTTATGCACATCCTTACCTCATGCTCAGATGAACACGATGAAAAAGATATCATTTTCTCTTCCATGATACATATATCAGGAAATTGAAGGAAAAATACCTATTCTACATTCACGTCCTAAGACACAAAAAGCTAGACCCAGTGTTTGCTTTAACCCCTAAAAGCTTTGTGCTTTCTCTCCCATCAGAATGATTTGTGAGCACATTGGCTCCCTGATAGTGTAGGGGTTCAAGCTGGGTTAATGTTCTTCCAAGCTATTTGAGGTGAATGTTTGTTTTAGACATTTTTTTACTAAAACGTCTCTTTTAATGCTGTCATTCTGGGATGCCTGATTAATGTTTCTGTTCCTTCTTGAAGCACTGTCTTGTTTGAGGGTTCAGTTAGATAATTGAAATAATTCAGGGATCATTAAAATGAAAGAAATGTCTTCCTGAATTATTGTCCCAAGTCTTTTAAGATGCCATCCAAATGAAGGTACCTTCTTAAACACATTTTCTGAAGACCAATAGGGTATTGTCTCCAAGATTTGCTCTGACTTTCTTCCCTAGAAAAGAGTTGTGCTATGCCTCCGGTAACTGAATAATTAAGTCCCCCAGAGTATACAAAGCCATTTTCATGTCCACTGTCACAATGTTGAATATGGAGTAGGAGACTATATCCTATGGGACAATCCCTCTTGTCTGTCCCTCTCCTCTAACCACATATGGTCTTTGTCTTTTCTATTTCAAAGTATGGGGGATCCAGATAGAGAGACACTGAGACACCAGGGCAAGGGGACAAGTTAACTGCCTCCTTGGAGTTGTCGATTTCCAATACAGTTGCATAGATTGCCTCAAATCTCCCTGATATTTTTCAAAGCTCTAGAGAAACTAGAAGCTGCCATCTTATGGTGGGTAATCCTGATTGTCAACTTGGATGACAAACCTCAGGCAGTGTTTATAACCCTTGGTTGTGTTTATAATGGTGTTTTCAAAGAGAAAAACAAGACCCACAATGAACTTGAGTGCCATCATATCAAAGGGTAGCAGCCTAGATGAATTAAAGGGAACTGAAGAAAGCCATGTGAGCACCAGTGTTCTATTTCTCTATTTCCTGGTCTTCTGGGATGTGAGCCATCAGTTGGTGAACATGCCCGCTACTAGGGAGCTACTGTTACTGTGCCTTCCCCCGTGGAACGTATTTCCTCAGGCTGTAGATCAGACTGTAGCTCTCTTCCCTTAAGTTCCTTCTTGTTAGATATTTGGTCACATCAAACACTGAAAATGACAACCAAACACATAAGAAGAAATTCCACATCAAGGGTAAAGAACAGAGTCCAAATATAATTTCTGAATGAAAAACTGTTGATAGCACTCCAGACCTCACCAATCCACACTAAGAGGATGACTAGAAATCTAATGTGCCTATCTCAAGCATGTTTGTTACCAAGAGCAGGCATTATACTGCATTCGTCTGCAGAAATCAGCTCCCATCTTTGGGAAGGAAAGTCTGTTGTTGGGGTTTAAATATATTACTATCTGCCCAGGCTTATGGATTGGGAAGTTGGTTACCAGTCAAAGAAGTGATTGCATTCTTAGGGTTCTGAGCAATCGAGGCACAGGCCTTCATGGACCTATAAAACGATGATATTATTATCAAGAGGTTAAAAAAAATAGGAGATGGCCTCATTAGAGGAAGTAGGAAGTTATGTCTTGGATGGCTCAATGATGAGCTTTCTCTCCCTGCACTGTTGGTTGAAAACACAGTGTCCCTTCATGCCTAGAGCACTATCCCTGTTTGCAATGAACTCAGTTGAGAAGGATGTTCAACTAGGCATTGTAATCAGAGAGTTGTAAAAGCATAGATACATAAGAATCCTTCCATGATCTGCCAATGATGATTCTACTGCACACAACCAAACTCAAAAATCCATATTAGGTATGAGAGAAACATGCTTTAAATCTCTCAATAATTTTTATACTGCTCATTGGCTTCGAACAGTTGTAATCTTTTATATTTGTATATTTTTATATAATATATAACCATTTCTTCACTGAAATTTGAATTCTTTAATATAGAAAAGGCAAGTAGTGTTTTTTATCATCATTATTAGTATTATTATTTTAAAAGTGGTTATTAGATAATAAGATTAAGAAACATAAAAAAAGAAATCTCAGTCTCAACAAAGTTCCCCTGAGTCCCCCATTCCTATAGTATATAGACTGCAAACAGGGTACTAGAGAGATGGTTCAGCTGTTAGACTGAGCACTGCTCTTACAGAAGACAGGCATAGGTTTTGGTTCTCAGCATCCACACTGGGTTACTCACAACTGACTGTGACTTCAGTTCCAGCAATTGGGTACCCTCTTCTGAGATCTTCAGGCAACTGCACTCACATTCACATACCCAAACAGGTATTCATGCATATACAGAAATAATAATGAAATAGATATGTACTTATTTTTAAAAACATGAAGATATAATAGATTTTCTTTATTTTTAAATAACTACATTGTTTTATACTTTAATAGCAAACATTATAATGCTTTGTTTCATTTTTTACTCTTAAACTCTTCAAGAAAATGTAGTTTATATGTCTAATCAATTTTATGGGTGGTGTAATTATAAAAAAAAAAAAAGTCAAACGCAATATGCTGGAAGTCCTGACATCTTTTAGGGACTAGGATTTGTGGTTGTTGTTGTCATATTTGGAAAGCTGATTCTGACATTTTAGCACTAGAAAAAATGTTGATAAATCTGTTCTACTTGACACCTTACGAAACCTAAGAAAGGTAGGAAGGCGAACAGCTGGTAGATACTTCTAATCTAAACTGTCAGACGGAATGAGCATGAAGAGAAATCTGTTGCAGCTGATGCTTTGCCCTGACCTCCAGGCAGGACAGCTCCGACAGGAAATCACTCTCTGTACACTCTCAGGTAGAACTGTTGGGGGGGGGGGGCATATCTAAATCCCTCGGGACTGGAATGTCTGTCTTCCAAACAGACAGTCATTTCTTCATATGAAACTCCTCTTTCTAATGAATGCTTTAAAGATCCTTTGATGTGCTGTTAAAGTCAACAGGAGGAGATACATGTCCTCATTGTGTTCTCTGTGAGCCATTCCAGAGACAAAAGACAACTGCACAAAACCCCCCTCTTCAGCCGTATTCCTATATTGAGCTGCTCAATGGAGTTCATACAAGTTTGACAAAGACAAGTTGGAAAAGGACTCTTCAGGGGTTTAAATAAATCCAAATACTGTTTACTTTTTGAAATTGGTGGGCATTATAGGGGAGGAGGGACCAAAATTTAATTTAATACTTATTTCCTGAGATCAGATGCAAGGAAAATATTTTTCATATTGCTGTAGTGAATTTCTTGTGTTATTTTTCTCTTCCAAACTTAGCTCACATCCTGATCAAATGATGTATGTTCTTGTCCCAGGGTATTCAATTTTTAAGTTTAACACTTAAATGAGTTTTTAAAATATGCTCAAGTATCCTAAAGGAAGCCATTATCTTGATTAATTGATTTATGATCTCTTTACATTTTGTGGATTTTGTTGTTTTTTGTGCAGAAGCACATGAACACGAAAAGCTTTTTAACAAGTTTAGCTTCTGAAAGTATTTTAGGATATTATTTCCTCCCTATATAAATGTGCTGATTTGCTTACCACTGCTTCAGAGACCATACAAAGCAATTTGAAAAATATGCAAATATTCCTTTGGTTTTTGTTTGTTTTTTTTTAACAATACAGGAAAAAAATAAAACATGCCCTACTTACACATACTGTCCTTATTTTTGAAGGAAAAGAAAGCTACACAGATCCCTATTAAAAATGCTTAGTGAATTATGGATAATTGAAAACTCTCACAAGAAAAGAAATAAGGGGAAAAACTGTTCATAGTCAGTTAAAATGAAAATTGTTGGAGAATTCTTTGATAAAAGTAGCCATCAAAACAGCTAATGGCTATAAGCAGCCATGAAGTGATTCCCCAAGTTATGCCTCATCCTCTAGTTTGTTCCTCCAAGGACAGGTAACATCCCCCAACCTAAGACAGGGTCCTGGGAACCCTAGGATGGGTAAGTGGGAAAAAGGCCTGGTCCCCACTCGACCTAAAAATCATTAGGCACCCCTCTGTTCCCAGGAGATGTAAATTGCTTCACCATTCGAGAGGAGGGTCTCTCCTTGTCCCAGTCCCTTCTCCTTTAGATCTGACACCATGGTTGGAATCTGACCTGATGCCCTCCACTCAACAGCTGCCTGTCTTTATAAAAGAAAGGGAGAACTGTAGTGAGCCGGACAGGATCACCATTACAAGATGGCGCCACATCCTGTCTTGTTGGTTATAAACAACCCCATTTTGGCTATGC
>NC_022009.1:95022885-95034874 GCF_000317375.1 Microtus ochrogaster | reverse complement strand
TCATCAGGCAAAAGCATGTGCTGCTGACAAACCTGCACTTGATCCCTGGGCCCCACATGGTGGAAAGTGGACAGAGGACATTGGTTGTGACATGTGGCCATCTCAACTCCACAGGGCTCCATTGTGTCCTGCCAATACACACACACGCACACACACAGAGGGAGAGGCAGATGGGAGAGAGAAGAAGAGAATCACACATACAGCACATACACACACCAAATAATAATAAATAGCAATAAAAATCACTGTATTGGAAAAAGTCAAACAACAAGGAAGATACCTCCTAAGGCCTCTGAGTGAGGCGAGAACTGCATCTGAGATTATCTTATTGAAACACAATGTTGAGAGAATCCTGATTTTTAAATGCTGGGGTGAAAGGGGGAAAGGGGCCAGCTGTTCTACATGGCTTTACCTTCTTTCCCTTACACACACACACACACACACACACACACACACACACAGCCACACAAATGTGCCCATCTCTTACCTTCAGTCTGGTAAGATGCCCACCTCCCAAGCCTCTCAGCCACCCAGCGAGTGTATAAGAAAGAGATAAGAGCGTCGTTTTTCCCGATGACATTTCAGCGATATTTCTTAGGTCCTTGAAAAAGATATTCCCTGGATATAAAGCTGGCAAGAGGCTTTCAGAAAGACTCATAAAGGGCAGAAAAAGCATTTACAATTACAAGCTTTCTAAAATAAATGCCATATGAAAAGGGAGGTCAGGATATGAGCACCAGAGGAGGCTGTGAGTTTAGTCAAACAGAGAGGAATGTGAAGGCCATCTTTGTTGAAGGTTATAGAAATATAGAAGTGGTCAGGGAAAAAGCGAAATAGGAGACACTTCTTTGGAAACTGATGTAATCTTGATATCATCTAAAAATTATTAAAACACACCATACAGTATATTTTCCAAGTAATTAATAGACAAATACCAGGATCGCCAGCTGACATGAAAAGAAAAATATCAAATAGACTACAACAAAAGCAATAGGAAACACAACATTAAATGTCTACTAAAAAATAATAGGAAAACACTCTTCACACAGTATCTTAGGGCCTTGTATCAAGGTTACACTCCGAATCTGGAGTTGACGACTTGTGTTCAAATCTTATTTCAATTTCTTACAACATGTGACCATGGATAATTTGTTTAACATTTATTTATCTCAAATTTCTAAATCAAACTGAGGAATAAATTATTAATGGACAATTGGCAGAAGTGAGTTAATAAATCAAAGTGCTTGGTATATAGTAATTATGTCATGAGAATCAACTTTCATTATTTTAGTGAAAGATTGATAGCCAGAACTGCATAGCAGGGTACTTCTCAAAATGATCTACAGACTAAGCATCATCCTGTTTAAAATACCCATGAGACTCTTCATTGAAGTCCAAGTTCTTAAATACAAAGAACAAAGCATTAAAGATACACCATACCTGGCATCTAAATATACTGAGAGCTCTAGAGTATAGATCCGTGTCTCTTAGTCAACTGAATCTGAAGCAAGTTGCTGGAAACATTCACCAGAAATAAGCAAAATGTCTTTTGATAAATGGTGCTGGTCAAACCAGATATCCACATGTGGAAAAAAAGAAAATAAACCCTTCCCCACAAAATTGTTCAGCATTGACTAAAGATTTAAACATAAGGTCAAGAACTATGCAGCTGCCAGAAGGAAACAGGGTAAATACGTGGGGCATTTCAAATGAGCAGAGGTGGTTTGTGTTTGGTTTTACTTTTTTCTTTTGTTGTTGTTGTTTAAAGCTAGGGGGAAAGTAAGCAAAATGGCATGTGGATTTCTATCACACTAACAAGTCACAAAGAGCAAAAGAAGCAGTCCAGAGAAGAGAGAACTCTCAGAATGGGAGAAAATACTTACAAAGTGAGCTTCTGCAAGACTGTGTGGGACACTCCAAGAACTCAAGAACAATAAATCAAACAAATAATCCTGTTAAGTGTTAGAAACTAGAAATCGAAACGGAAATTCTTCACTGTTTGACTCATGTACAGGATATAAAGTGTTTGAATTAATAGGCATTGGTTACCGAAGCAGGCAAGAGGATCGATGGGTGGAATTATAGAAGTTCTGTTTAGCACTTTAGCATTTACTATTCTAAGTGGTATTTACCATTGCTCTGGGTGTGACTCTTCAACAATAATGTACTGAGTATTTCAGGTATCCAGAAAAAATGTGAAGATTTTTACTATAAAGAAGTGAAAAATTTTGAGGAGATAGATGTGCTTGTGCTATATGCATGTATTAAAAAATCATAGGAACACGTGCAAATTCCAAGTTTTATAAATCAGCTTTAAAATAAGCTTGATTTTAAATAAACAGCTAATAACCTAACTAAAGTTCTAAGAGACTTAAATTGATTTGTGTTGTGTGTCTGTCTGTGTGTGTAAAAAATCCATGATTGCCCAAATATCTGCCACCAGTTGCACAAATTTAATTTATTTTCTGAGTTTCTGCCATAAATGAATACGTAATATAGAATGGAAGCAGTAACAACTTTTAAGCTGTCTTTTACTATTATCAGTTGTTAACTGATTGTTCCTGCATAATCTTTCTGTATATTGGTTTGATGATGCTTATATGCAACCTTTTTGAAGATTTATTCAATTTTTACTTTGATATAGATGTGGATGCCTGCATGTCTGTATATGCACCACACATGTGCCTGCTGCTCATGAAGGCTAGAGCAGGACATCGTATGCCCTGAAACTTCATCAAACATGCTGGAAGTTACAGGAGATTCCCAGACTCCACGTGGGTGCTGGGAAGCACCCCTGTAGCTTTTGTAAGAGCAGTAAGTGCTCTTAACCATGATCCTATCTTCCAGTCCTTTTCCTGCAATTCATGCAGATTCATCTGAACACATTTTCGTTCATTCATTCACTCACTGCCCATGCTGTGTGCTGTGTCTTCTCAGTACACAAGACAGCATGGCAGGTAGGCAAATAGGATTTGGTCCTTCGTAGAACCTGACACAGAAGCCTAGAAGTAAAACAGAATAAAGCAAATGGGAATGGCTTATGCTATAAACTATAG
Source organism: Microtus ochrogaster (assembly GCF_000317375.1). Taxonomy (NCBI): domain Eukaryota; kingdom Metazoa; phylum Chordata; class Mammalia; order Rodentia; family Cricetidae; genus Microtus; species Microtus ochrogaster. Next base: position 95,031,818 of record NC_022009.1, on the reverse strand, counting down.
CTAGGTAAAATATGGAAAAGATGAATAGTTTATTGTCAGTTACAAGTCTTAGTGATGATTACGGTGCAGAATGTAATCACGTGAACTTTTACACAGCTTGCATTACAGCACTGGCATATACATGCAGTTTTATATACAGCATAAAAGATGTATTTCAAAAATGCTATTAGAGCAGCCCAGTTAAAACAAGCTTTTCCTAGCAACTCAAAATTCATGGGACAGAACAGATTCAACTGAAAGATTCATACACTGGAATAATAAGGATATCCAGAGATGTGGGAAAAAGAGTGATATATATGTAAATATATAAACTTTGTGTCCTAATTTTTATTGTATTATACAAGGCTACATATGTACAGTTCTGTGGAAATACAGAGTGTACTTTCAGTATATCCCACATAACATATGCTTTTTAATTTTCAGTAAATATTTGCTAAGTAAACATGCATAGACTCAGGATAAAATGTGAAGAATTTTTTCAAAACATGGAAACCAATATATCACTTTATAATTTGCTTTAGGTACTCAATATAATATAGTTTAAAATAGCAAAATATGCTTCTAAATAATTACTAGATTAAAAGAGAAATATAATTTTGAATTTTATCATTTGAAGCAAATCATGAGTAAAACCATACTTAGGGGAGTCCCTAAAAACAAAGTATTTAGGAAAACACATAGTTAACAAATCATTTGTAGAATAAAGGGTATTTTTTAAAATAAATATTCAGATTGGAAGGAAACTTTAAAAGAACATATTCAAAGAAAATTAAAGCTTATAAAATGTAAATATGGAAAATATGAAACAAATAAAACCAAAAGGACAATATAATAAGCATCCTAACAAGTATTAAAACCAAAAATAGTATTAATAACCAAGGCACAATTACTTTTTAAACCTTACTCCTCCATGACTTGTGATGAACAGCTGGCTCACATTACAATGCCCCAGTCCCGTGAGAAGCTATTAGAGCTTAGGTTTTGTTTATATTGCTGTTTACATTGTTAGAGTTTAATCCGTCCTGGTAGGATTCATTCAAGGACAAGCACATTCCTAGTAAGAGTCAATGGGACTCTTACTATATCTACAAGGTTTACTCCATCCCATCCAAAGAAAAGCCATTTCCAGGTTTTTAAAATATCATGAAGATACGGTGACTGCAAAAGTACTAAATGCCTTAAAGGAGCAAGTCCTGACAGAGCTGAGTGTTTCCACTAGAAAACCTTGAGAGATATCACAGGAACTCAATGGTCTCTGGGATCCATGACCACACCATCCTTCAGTTCGTCCTGAAAGCCCATCACTTAAAGCAAGCCCATTATATTTAGAGCTGCAAGGAAGGGAAGGGCAGGATAATGCAGACACAGGAAGCTTCTCTGCCCTAAGGGAGATGAATTTTATAACTAAGTCTTCCTGGTACTTTAAGCAATAAGCATGTCGAGATGGGACCTTAACGAGACAGGAAATCGGCAGACTATCAGAGGGGGAAAGTGCAGACTTTAGAGCCAAAGGGATCTGACTTTGTGGCTCTCACCTGACACATTTTACCTCCATAATACAGGGTAAGGTTTTTTTGTTTTGCTTCACCTCTGCAAACACATGAAATTCCAGTAACAAAACAAAGATAATAATTCCCTGGGCAACACCCTAGAAACTAAGGGCAATGTGAATATCCAGATTGAGATTACTATATATAAAGATAATAAAGGTGGTACAGTGGCTTCTGTTAGCAGGTTTTTATTACTGTGTGTTATTTGTCTATGTTGGTATATTCTTTTTAATTTTCATACAAATGCATTAAGATAATCAATGAATAATATGTAGCACCATGCATTGTGGGGGTGGCTACACATAGAAGCTGAACAAGGCTGACAAAATCCTGCATTTAGGTTTGCTGGCAACCTAAATTTAAATACACTCTTCTTTCCCAAATAACTAGCATTAGTCTAAATCTAGATATTACTTTTTAGGTCATCAATTTGTCATAAGCAGCACACTTGATCTTTTTCTCGAAGGCCCTGGAAATTTAGTAATGAGTTTCAGGCCACACGGTGAGAACAGATTTGCATGTAGAAATATGGCTGCAGTGGCCTGTCTGGAGATGCCAGCTGGTGTCTGCAATGGTTTGACTGAAAGAGCCATGATTTGGCCAGAGCAAAGGAAAGAGTGTACTGATAGAAAAAGGTGTCAGAGATTCAGCATGGCTAGATCTTGTCTTTGATATTGGATGGCCAGCTTCATTATTAACCAATAAAATGAAATTCCAGAAGTACCTAGTCCAGGTAAGAACTGGGAAGAGAATGTGCGCACACAAGTTTCACTTGCTTCTCATTGGGCTAAGGGGCAATTTACTGTTTGAATATTATATGTGACAAGAAAATTCCAATTCTGACTTCCAAGGCTTCTGGTCCTCTTCTCTGTGAAGCCTTCTGCACCCAAAAAGAGTCAAAAATTCTTCCCTCCTCTGGGCTTCCTATATAGTCTTTAATTATCTGATGTCCATTATAGCTTCGGATGCTGCATTTGCTTGAGCTTTTACTGTCTCCTGCTTAAGATCAACACTATATGGCTTTGTCTTCGTGTGTTTAGACAGAAAAAGCAAAATGCCAAGTGCATAGCAGGCAATCTCTCTATACATGTAGGACTGGATGTCTTCTTACAGGTCAAGGACTATAGCACTGTAAATGTCATCCTTCCATAGCTGAATTTGCCAAGTGCAAGTGTCTGTGGGAACTAGAGAATATCTTCCTAAGAGTCATAAACCTGCTTCAAGTCCTAGCCCATGAACCTTTCCCAAATTTGTGAAGCAGGTGTCCCACGTAGAAAGTAGGTACAGTGAATGACGCCTGCACAATCAGACAGGACAGGAGGCAAAGAGGAGATAAAATCTTTCCCAGTCTTCAAAGCCATCGAAGGAGACAGGTTTGGGAGTTAGATATTATTTTAAATAAATAAAAAAGTCATGTCTTGTGATCTTTTATACTTTCAAAAAGATGTGTAATATGTACATTTTACATCTTTTTATGTACTTTACAGTTAAAGTGAATGAATAACAGGAACTGGCATTTGATGATCCTCTATTGTTTTATGTGTGTAGTAAGTCCATCTCTAACCACAGAATCCTGAACTATTTATATATTCCTAATACTTAAAGTTCACCCTGAGCTGTATTGAGATTAAGAAAAAAAAAACTAATTACCAGTGAAAATTATACTTGCAAATCCTAAGATCATTAATTAAAACAGTGCTTTTAGAAGCCAGTCTCGTTTATCCCTTAATCTCAAAATTTGTTATTTTAAAAAGAGGATCTTTTTTATTTATTTTTTATTTTTTGTTTTTTTGGTTTTTCTAGACAGGGTTTCTCTGTGGTTTTGGAGCCTGTCCTGGAACTAGCTCTTGTAGACCAGGCTGGTCTCGAACTCACAGAGATCCGCCTGCCTCTGCCTCCCAAGTGCTGGGATTAAAGGAGTGCGCCACCAACGCCCGGCAAAGAGGATCTTTTTTAAAATGTTTCATAAAGTTGCTCAGAAATTTCCAGTTCTTAATGAAATGAAAACCTCTAATGGATCTTTCAAACTATATTTTAAATAAAATATTTAGTTCTGTCACCAAAAGTGAAAGAGATTAGCTGCTCCACAAGAGAAGGGAGCCGTGGATGTGGCATCACTCGTGACTTCTTATGTTTTCTTGTTTTGTTTTGAGATGAAATAGTCATGAGGCCTGAGTAGGAAGCCGCAGTTAAAGGTCAAGCCTTTCCTTCCCAATATGCCCTCAGCAAACACGCTTAATGCTGTAAACTGTTCTTCCATTTCTTGGAGATTTGAAAGGACAGGTTTAGTAGAGAAATAACCAGAGCAATCAATTCCCTTAAGAGAGATTGAGTGGCTTGAATTAGTCGTAAAACGTGATTGAAAATAAGCTTCAAGAGATTATTTTTGGCGTGTAAATGCAGAGTTTCTAATTCTACTTTCATATCTAAAAAATAAAAAAAGGGTACGGTAAGATCATTTTTACTTTTACAGTGTGCATAGGGGTCCCCCAAGCAATAATTTTTCAAACTATGTTTTGATGTGGAAGATAAAATCCTTACCTTGATATTAAAAATATTATCAAGGCAGATAACACTGCTCATCTAAATTGAAGGATTATAACTATCAAATTACACAAGTATGGATCTATAATCTCCAATGTTGGTAACAATAATTTTCATTTTTATTTCCCTGTCAAACAGCTATGACTCAGATTAACTTGACAGCTTTATGAGGCACAATAATTCTGTCCAATCCAGTACAACACGGTAGAACCCCTAAGAATATCACAGATACTATCAAAATAGCTTTATAACTAATGAGACTGTTATGTTCTCATATTAAGGTATCCTTAATGTATTAAAAATTAAAATCTCCAGTTATCAGTGGGATAATCCATCCTGTTCTTAGAACGTATTTGGCCAAGGATGTAAACTAGGTGTTTGCAGAGTTAGGACAAAGCTGGGCTACAAGAGATGGTGTAATTATGAAGTCATGTTAATCCAAGAAGCAAATTAGTCCTCACAAAAGCAAAAGGTTTTCATCTTCCTCTGAGGTTCTCTTTATTCACTGATACAGATTTCTCTGGGCGCTGATGCTTGCTCTGGGGCCAACTCTTGCTTTTCTCAATAAAAGATTTTACTTAGGGAAAGAAATAAACATCTGAATGAAGAGCGAAGTTATTTGCCTTTTAAATGTGCGTGGGAAACAAACTACTGTCTAGCCAAGACTTTGCTCTGTGCTTCTCCTGGACCTTGATGAGGCCTGCTTGACGGGAAGCTTGGTAGACAAGAACAGCAAGGACAGAGCAGGCAAGGCTGCTTCCCCATCCTGAAGGGCTGCTTGAACTCTAGCCAGAGGGCAGCATGTTGGATAGGGATGAGGTGTCAAATCCTTTGAAGGCTACTGTTTATCTTGGGATGGGAGCTGTGGGTAGAGCAAGGGGCAACTGTGGGAAGTGGGTAGTGAGTATTACCAGGGAGTGCTGAACTCTGAAACAGTGGCCATCAGACTTTTAGGGGGAAACACAATAGAGGGTGCAGGCTGCTAAAGGTCTGGCTTGATTTCCTCTTCCCTTGACCTTATTTTCTTTCGATCCTAAGGCAGAGCAGGCAAACTCAGTTTGTGAAATAGAAAAGGACACTAAGAAGGTACCACTGAGACATCCACCCTCCCCTAAGAGGAGGCCTGTAGCAACTTGAGGTGACCTCTTTGTTTTTATTTCCCTTAGGAAATATTCCTGGAGTCTATCTTACAATATATGAATTTTTGGACAGTCTGTTAACATGCTAAAGAATATAGTAAAATTTTGCATAGCTATTTTTGTTGTTGTTGTCAAGAAAATTGTAGGTCTTTGGGAACTATTTTGACTGAAATAAACAAAGCCACAAATGAATGATGATTGTGCTCTCTGCTCAATTTTTGCAGTGAACTATCACTAAATCTTACCAAACACACAAGTTAGAAACATTCCCCAGCCTTACCCTAACGCGAAGCCTAGCCCTAAACCCTGCCCTCACCCCACATCACTCAGAGAAGATGCCACACTGCAGAAAGCTAGGGATGTAGTTCACCTCCCATGATCACAGCTACAACAGCCTCTGAGTATCTGATTGGCTAACCCTCAGAAGGTCCCTAGAGTAGTCCTACAGACCAAGAACCTGGGGTTCTCTTTTCCCTCGGGTACTCTATGTACAAGTGAAAGTCATTTAAATGGGTCTCCATTGTTACTCCCAGGTGCTGTGATGCCTGCTCTTGCCCTCAAGGTAACATTCCTGATGCACCAGCGCACAGAGAATCCTCATCGATTATGCTAATCTCATTAACAGCACCTTGTAAGCACCCATCCCATCTGACTTTAAAGATCAACGGTCTCCAATCCTGGTCCAGGTTGCCTTTTTCATATCATTCTGCCCCATGTTTGCTCTGAATTCTCACTAAGCCTTATCAAACATGAGTGCCACAGCACTCCACAGCCTGAATGCTACTCAAGACAAATTTCCTCTGCCTAGCAATTTAGCCCAAGTGTTTGGGATTCATCCTCACTCCAGTTCTCTTCATGTGGGCAGAATGCACTTGGTTCCTTGCTAGAACAGAACAGGAATGGCTGCTAGGACAGCTCATCATCTGAAATCCCACAGGCCTGGCCTTCGCTGTCCACATTCCTCTTGGCATTCTGGTCTTTTGAACCACCAGAATAGCATATTATTATCTGTTTATTGTTATCTTGGAATTCCCTAGCCCAAAGCCTACCAAATCCTCCTGCAAACCAGCAACAGCAATGGCCCCACATTTCTGCACCAGGCTAGTATCTGCATTAGCTATCGTTCTCACCAATGAGGGCAAATGCCTGGAGAAAAGAAACAAGAGGATGGAAGGGTTTACTTAGGCTCAAGGCTTGAGGGGACAGTCCATCCATCACAGCAGAAGAAAGTACTATGGTAGGTGGTTTGGTGGTGGCAGGAGCACACAGCGGTTGTCATAACAACCCCAGTCAGGAAGGAGTTGGGGAGGGAAAGGGTAGTGCCAGACCTAGAAACTCAGGTTGGCCTCACCTCCTAAAACAGTGCTGCTGTTACTGGAAATTAGGGACATCCCACCAGAGTTACCCGTATGTTGTCAGTTTAATCTGGGTCCCTCTAGGTTCTCCCTAGTACCCTCTAGGGCAGGCAAGCTGTAAACCTGGACAGCTGCCTGGAAGAGAAAGGAGACAAGAAAGCAAAGTGACATGATGAGCATACAAGCTTGATGGCTAGGGGAGGGAGGGTTAAAGAAACACTGAAGTACAAAGTGCCAAGGAAAGCATGAACAGACTCCAGCAACATCTCAAAGACAAAGACAGACAAAAAGCAAGAGTGAGGTCTATGGCTTTCTGAGCCAGAAGGCAGAAACGGTGCCTGGCCCAACAGAGTCTAATGGTGGCTCTGGAGGCTCTGCACAGAACTCCGGGAAGGAGATGAGTATTATCTCACTGAGAAGAAATTATTGTTGTGGTCTCTTTAGCATAGTTTAGTGTGAACCCACCTTCCTGAGCTGTGGTCCTGTGGGCAGGTGCCTGATCTGACAAACTGGATTAACTCCCAAAGGGGAGATGAAGAACTGAATTAACTCCTAAAGAGGAAGATGCCCACTCAGAGGAAGAGTCATCAGTTCTGCTACCAAACAGTAGACAACCAGGTACCCAAACATGTGCCTGTGTGAGACAGTTCACATCCAAGCAGTGCGGGACAGTTCACACTCAAGCAATGACAACAGACGGCTTAGAGAGGTTTGCCTTTTTCTTTCCTTCAACAAAGATATGAAATCTCACAAATCAGCCTTTGTTACTCTGAGAGATCTGGATATTTCTCATTATTACTCTATCTTTCTTCTACCAGAGACAGCAGAGATGCGGGTGAGGGAGGTCCGTCTCATTTCATCACCATAGGAACCTGATGGGATCCTGGTGATGCCGCTGAAGAGGTGTGGAGGTTCCTCACAAATGAGGCTCAGAGGAAACTTTCGTTGTTATGCTTGTCCACAATTTGTCTCCGACGGTTTTTCAAAATTGTTGCTAAAGTGGCCTTGTCACTTTCTGGTTCCAGAGTCTTCCTTTCCCACTGAGAGCTCAGCTGGAGCTCGGGATGTTTACCTATCTACAGGTTTAGGGATGAGAGACTGAAACAGAAAATTTAGTTGCCTCATAAACCCCCAAAGAGAAACTATTGATTTCCCTTTGTTGTGCCTTTTCTGGTTGTAAAGACAGAATGGTGGTGATCAAGTTTTTGTGTTTTTTTTTATAGGTTTGAGTAGAAACTTAGAATCTACATGCAACAATCTAATGATAGAAAGTAAAACAAAATATTTTTTTTTATTTTTATTTTTATTTTTTGGTTTTTCGAGACAGGGTTTCTCTGTGGTTTTGGAGCCTGTCCTGGAACTAGCTCTTGTAGACCAGGCTGGTCTCGAACTCACAGAGATCTGCCTGCCTCTGCCTCCCAAGTGCTGGGATTAAAGGCGTGCGCCACCACTGCCCGGAAACAAAATATATTTTTAAAGTTAAAGTTGAATTCATATTTAAACAGGCAAGTGATCCTGCCTTCTGACTTTATAGTTTTCTGAAACAAGCATTAAGCAATGATGAGCAAACAAGGCCTTCACATTCTTTACAAAGACCTGGGGCTTCTACTCAAACCCAGCTGATTCTCGAGGCCCAGTCACAACGTTGCAATGTTGTATATTAGTCGCCCAAAAGGTAGCTAGCGAACGATTTTTACATTCCTCAAAGTAAACACAACATGATGGCTATTTCCTGTTTTTTACATTAGCACTTTTTAAGGAAACATTATGTTTCTAAAACTCTCCAAACAAATCTGTGTCTTTGTCCACAGATTTTTGAAGGACTTGTTCACCATGCTGGCAGTGTATGCAAGTGAATCTAATGTCATCTTCTGGAAAATGTGATAAAGCCATCTAGTTCCACTATGGGAGTTTCCATCACTCTTTGATGGTTTTTGAGTAGGAATTTTACTACTAATTGATGAAGTAGTTTATGTTTTCCAATGCGTGATCATAAAAAAATAAGGCTACTTTAATGAATCCATGAATAATTCACACTTGGGACTAATGTCAGGGATAAATTTAAACACATTGGTATGATAATGATGATGGTTAATTGAGTTAAGATGATGTAAACTTGGCCTCCGTTCTTCATCCTGCATGTTAACTAATTTCCATCTAGAAAAATCCGGTCTAGATGACTCAGCTAACTAGACTCATATGCAAGGACACTTTCGCCAATGTTTCTGGAACTAGTTACTATGTAAACAAGTTACAATATCTCACCAGCTTCAAATACACTTTTCTGCTAGCATATACCAAATATATACTAGTATTAAAGATGACAAGATCATCATAGTGCAGCA
>NC_022009.1:95003473-95022751 GCF_000317375.1 Microtus ochrogaster | reverse complement strand
GAATGAATGTTTACCTTAGCAACAACCACAAAGCTACATCTTTAATTAAAAATGATTATTTGAAACTTAAAATGCTCAGTGTCTTTCAAGTTTTATGAGTCTACTTTAGTCCTGCCTTCATATATGAGATTTGTCATTTAGAACTGAACTTGAGTTCAGCCTGCACAGTCTGGGTGGAGCAGTCAATACAGGCTGAGATTTGGAGCTTTACAATTTTTTAGCAGAAAGCCCTTTTCAGTGCAATAACTGCTTCCAAAGCATTTTCTAATTATTCAAATAGAGCTTATAATCACCTGTTTAACTGAAGAGTTTTAGTTAGCCTAAAATGAAACTTCAATACATGTTTTACAGAACTATGTACCAGAAAATTCTGTTGTTTTCTTGTCATTCTCAGAATTTTTTCTTCCTTCCTCCCCTCCTTCCTTTTTTTCTTTCTTTTCTTTCTTTCTTTCTTTCTTTCTTTCTTTCTATTTATTTATTTATGCCTCTCTAAGTTTGGGCCCTTGTCTTACTTTATGTGCATATCTGTGTGGAGGGCTCAACTTTTGGAGGCAGATGGATTCAGAATAAACTTCAGCTAAACAACCAAGATGGAGAACTTTGAATCAATAATCACACATCTTTGAAGTTCATTGTTTATATATTACTATATTCATACATGAAATTGTATTGAAGTTCAGTGGTAAAGTATTTTCCTAACATTCATGAAGCCATGGGTTCAATTCCCCAATACTGACAAACAAACAATAGTACCTCTATGAGTCAGACTTTTTTCAAGATAGCAAAGTCACTGGGAGACTGGAGGGCTCATTTTAAATTTTTCACTGGATTAAATCAGACCTTCCCAGATTCTTTCTTTCTTCCTTTGTTTTTTTGTTTCTTTCTTTCCTTCCTTTCTTTTTCTTTCTTTTTTTTTTAATAGAAGTCAACTAATTATGTACCTAAATTACACTAAGAAGCTTTTCAGTGTAAGATAACTCAATCCATGATGGCAACTTGCCACATCTGCCATTTTCTACAGTGGGCAAATCTTATATCTACAGTGCAGTTTGGGGTTGTAGAGTGTGGTGTGGGGCAGGTTTACACTGGGTATTAATTTACCAAGGTTAACCAGAGTTCTATCTGTATTCAAGGGTTAAGTGACTTATCAGAAATGATACTTAAATCTGTTACTCCCAAAATTCTTTTTCTAAAAATATATCTGAAAGAAAAAAATGATCTAAACATCCCATGAATTCATCTTTTTATGATGTCAAAAATTAGAAGCAACATAAATGCTCAAAAGCAGCAAATGGCTAAGTAAATTATAGCTTATTTATACTATGATAGCTTATGATACCATCATCATATATTAAATACGTATGTTAGACCTTATATAGCAAAAATGTTTAAGGCTATTTTTGAGCCCAGGAAAGAAAATAGCTCATTATAAAGTATTTTGTATAACATTCTACTGTGGTGTCTGTGTGTGTGTGTGTGTGTGTGTGTGTGTGTGTGTGTGTGTGTGTGCATGCTAAAATCATCGAAAATAAAATAAGCCTTTATTTTTCTCATTCCAATGTTTGGATATCCCTTCTTTCTCTGGTGACATGGTCTGTCAAGAGGCCAAGTCTACAGTAACATCGTACCATCTAGAAACTCCTCTACCATCTTACGGTTGTGATATTCTGAAAGTTGCTTAAGTATTTAATCCAGCTTCAGTAAGAGGGCAACTCATACAGGGTTAGTAAGAGAACTTTTGAGGTAATGTGGAAAAAACACTTACTGTGTGTCACACAGAAAACATTGCTCATTTTTAAATCATTAATTCATTTAAAAAATTATTGATTTTTATTGAGCTCTACACTTTTCTCTGCTCCCCTCCCTGGCTCTCCCCTCCCCCCTTCAAGCCCCTCCCCTGCAAGGTTTCCTAGCTCCCAATTTACTCAGGAGATCTTGTCTTTTTCTACTTCCCATTTAGATTAGATCTATGTATGTCTCTCTTAGTGTCCTCATTGTTGTCTAAGTTCTCTGGGATTGTGATTTGTGGACTGGTTTTCTTTGCTTTTAAGTGACAAAAGTATTTGGTTAAACTGGGTCAACCTTATGGACGGCAGGAAGACGGGGACCATCTGAAACGAGGGTCTCACTGAACATTTCATAAAGTTGAGCCTGAGCGTAACTTGGAAGAATGATGGCCCAGCATGTGTGCAGCCCTGAGTTCCTTACCCACGGTACAAAACGTATTAACAGTTCAATAGAAATTCAATTTAACTAGACCATAATAAGCATTGGCTTAAAGATTTCAACAGAAGCAAATTATTTATACCATTGTTTGGTATACAGCGTTACAGAGAGAAAATAAGAAAATAGTTCTTGTAATGGAATAAGCCTGAAACATTTTAAAAGTAAAATGTGGTACTCTCTTTGAAATGTTTGTCAAAGAACTTCATTCAGGATCCACATCCATTGCTTGACCTAATATGCTTCACTATCTCCAACTTCAAAATCCCAAATGGGTCTGTATTGATGTTTCCATAACCCAAACCTTTCTATTTAATGAGGACTCTTAGTTGCTGAGAGATAAGAGAGAGAGAGAGAGAGAGAGAGAGAGAGAGAGAGAGAGAGAGAGAGAGAGAGAGAGAAAGCCCAAGCCTAGGATTCCTCCTGAGTGAGACCCTCGCCTCCCAGTATCACCTTCTCAAGCCTAGGATTTCCTCTGAGTGTGGCCCTTATCTCCTGGGATCATATGCCCAAGCCTGGGATTCCCTGTGAGTGTGACCCTCGCCAGATCACCTGCCCAGGTCCCAGAAGAGTCTCAGGAGATCTTTGGAGAGTGTACATTATAAGAATCTCACCGTCTTTCACCTGTAGTTATTACTTTTTTCCAGAAATTTGTTAGACAGGATTTATTCAGAATAAGAACGATGTATATATATGTGAAATTTTACAGTAAAGAAGAGGTAATAGACTCAACTTTTGAAAGAACAATGAGAAGTTGGGATTGTAACAAAGCGAGGTGTGGCTGGGAATTCGGTAGTGTCAGGAGACAAAAAAATTATAAAGACATAAAGGAAATTTTGTAGCTTATGGCATGGGATTCCTACTGAAGGGAAAGGGAACTGATGGTATCTATTGGTAGTTTGGTCACATACTGGGTGGGACGGGTGGGGGGCAGGCAGACTCTGGTTAATATGGGTTCACAGGGTCCATGATAAAACTGAATTCTGGAGAATGCACCTAAAGTTGACACCTACCAGCACTAAGAAGAATATGTGTAGAGTTTGGTAAATGAAGCAATTGATGCTGCAACATGTTTAAATGACCAAAGATGTTTTGAAGTAGAACTCAGTCATAAAAACAATCTTTTCTGTACTCACCACACAAAATTGTTAGAGACAGGGAGATGACTCAGCTGGAACAGTGCCTTATCGTCAAGTCTAACGACCTGTTTCAGATCTCCTTAACACCCATGTTAAAAACAAACCGATTATGGCAACAAACAACTCTAACCACACTGGGAAGGTAGACTCAGGAGGATCTCAGTGGATTGCTGGCCAGCTAACCCAGTAAGACTAATCAGTGAGTCTCAGGCTAACAAGAGACTCTGGTTCAAAAACATAGTAGTAGATGACTTGAGGAGAATAATCCTCAAAGTTGTGTGTGCTGTCTGTCTGTCTGTCTTCTCTCTCTCTCTCTCTCTCTCTCTCTCTCTCTCTCCTCATCCCCCCTTCTTTCACTTTCTGTAATATATATTATATGTAATATATACATTACATGTTTTATAATATATATTCAGAAACCAAGTAAAATATATATTATATCATATACGCCATAGTATAGTATATCAAATATATATTATGCTTTAAAATGTATTATATAATATATATTAAAATATGTATTTCACTTGTTTTCCTAATTTGGACAGAATTAAGATCATAGTACGAACACAGAATTCCAAGAAGAAGCATCCCCCCAACTCAGCTCAGAAGTTCTGGTCCTGCATAGTAAGTCTGTAAGTTAATATTTAAAAACTACAAGACAGGATCCTTTCTTACCTAAAATTCTGTGCAATATAAACAGAATATTAAAACCCATAAAGTGGACTTGGTCAAAATTTATTAAAAACTGCTTTCACTGGATGTAGAGAGACCCCGCCTTTGGGAGCGGGACAGCCTCGGGCGAATGTTTTTACTAATTAATTGGGACGCGCAGAAGCTGGAGCCGCTTCCTGTTTCCAGTTTAAGGTGGATCGCTGAACTCCGGGTGTGTGAGTGTGCTTTTATATTAAAATTGTATCTTCTTGTACCCACTGGCCTGGATTAATTAAATTCGCCTTCAACTGGAAAAATAGTCAAACACAGAAATGGAAAGAAAATCTTATATGAAAGTGACCAGTTAGTGCTGGCTCCAAATTGTCCTTTTTCTAGGCAGGCATAACAACATTCCTCATTACCGATTATGCTGTAAGGGTTAGGGAAGTACTCACTATGATCGCACTGCTGTAATCATTCCTTACACTGGCTTCTATCTATGACCGAAAAGATCTCAGAACATTCCTCACATTGCAGAACCAACACTTGACAACGAGCTTAGAACACACACAACACATGGTTTCCTGATAGAGTCAGTGAATGAATGAACCGCGTAGCATGCCTAACACCTCAAAACAAGGCTCATCAATCTCCCTTCCAGACCCCTCTACCTTTCCTTTTTTTATTTTCCATTTTATTTTAAGAAAATGAGCATTTTTCTGTAGGATTTCATTGACATTCTTATTCTGCTACTGCATATGTTTTATGCATATATCCGCTGACTAAAGATTTATCTACACATTGATTAAACCAAGAAATCATCACTGCAGAAATTCTTGAAAATTCCAATATTGTAGATTTACCCCAGAGAGTGTTTTATCTAATCTTCCTTTCACATTTTCCTATCTATGAGATCAATTTCCACACCTTATTTATAAAGATAGAAAAGTCCCGAGGCAAGATAGATAAAATCTTTAATAAGTTTTTAAAATATTTACAAAATAGTTTATGAATAACTTAAAAATAAATTTGGAGTTGTTGCAGTTATATATATGTGTGTGTATTTATATACATATAGATGTATATATTATATGTGTATATTTATATATGTGTATGTATCGATCATGAGTATGTAATATATAATAACATGTAAATATCATATACATGATATAGATTTTAAATTTTTGAGCTCACAGGAGAGATAAAATAAATGGCAATGAAAATAATTCGACATATAAGATCTTTTCTACCTTAAAAGGCAGAGGTGAGGCCTTAACACTTGATCTTTATATAATTCTTGTTTTACCAAGATGCACACAGTGTTTTGGTAAATTAAGTGACTGATTATCATTCATGAGATTTATAAACGATGGCAGAGTCGGAAGCACAGTGAGGGTCCTTATTCATAGAACTCTTCTTCATACTCCACGTTTCTGTATAACTTTGCCACATACCAAGTCTGGTAAATAGATTTATTTGAAATATGTATTTCATGTATATTACCATGAACAACAATTCTACTTTAGGTCTTCCCCACAGAAATTCTTGATTATACAAACATTAGATTCCCTGAAGCTTAAACCAACATAAATATAGAACAGTATTATTGAAAATCACAACATTATGGCATTTAAAAATTGATTTGTCTCAACTGATGGAGAATCCAATTTAGGTTAAATAACTATGTTTATTAAATTAAGTCAAGATTTATTTGCTGTGGTATTATAAGTCACCAACCAGTGTTAAGCTTGCAGGAGTCTATGCAGAAAAGTTAATTAACAATAATCTTCAAATGGTCAAAACTGAGGCAAGGTCACTTCACCCTGCATATAAGTGCTAGGCTTCAAAAGGAAAATCACTAATTTAAAAATAGTGAGTACTATTGATTTGGATGGTTTAATAATTCAAAATAGTTAAAGGCAATAAGAGCAGTTGAAAAGAAAAATATTTGCTCTTATTGTTTATTGCCAACTTTAAATATAATGGCTCGATTAATTCAGGCCTGGTTTCCCTAAGCAAATTGAAATTCAATTATCAGACTGATAAGATAGCCAAGTCCATAACTTACATGTCTGGTAGAAGACAGTGCCCAGTGATGTAATCAATATGGCATTTAAGATGGTATATGGTGGTGTTAATTTGCCACAGAAATATGGGAACTTCTTTGCCTTTAAAATAAAATATCTCAACTCAACCACTGTGCTCCTAGTTGCATTTCAAATAAGAACTGTGCAGAATATACAGGGTTTTAAAAATAGCTGGCACCCTTACATGCTTCATGTGAGGACATCTGCCACTGTTAGCAGTGGGAAATCATGGCTAATAAATGCTCGTACTTAGTAATACTTAGTCAGCAGGAACGTAAATTGCTCTAGCAACAAACAATTGTTATATGTTGCCTGAGTTAGAAAAGCAGTTATACAAGATGCTTTTTCCATAAACCTACCCACATCCAATGCAATCGTTCTCATAAAAAGTTTTCCTTTAAGGTAAGGAACTAGTAATTCTAATAGCAAAACTATTCCCTTATTTCTCAATCATACTTCTTTATGATGAAGGAAACAGTAATGGAATTATTATTTCTTTCAGTTTAAAAGGTTGACTGTTCATCCTTGCTGCCAAAGAGACTTCATCAAGAAACCTCAGGCCACCCAGTGTCATTGTCTGTTTTCCCTGAGAACCTCTTGTTGTAGGTTCTTGGAGCTGGTAAGCCCTTTCGGCTCTTGGTTTTGAGGAGCATTCGTAGTGATTATAAATGTTAGGCATCTCCACCAGCTTCCGGCTTTGCTACCTCTGGAGAAATCTTAGCATATTCTCTCCATTCCTACAACCCTGAAATGTGTTCCTTATTTTCCATGGCTTCTCCTCCAGTTTCAGCAGTTTGTCGTCCACTCTGATAATGCTGTGGTCCTCACTGCCTGCAGCCGCGTTGCCTGAGAACTGGAATCTGTGCAGTTTCTGCAAAGTGTGTAGAAGTTGGTGTTCTGCCATGTGGGTTCCTAAGGTCTAACTCAGGACACCTGACTTTCTCTCCTCAGTCCCAAACTAAATATTTGGAGTTTATTTTGCCTTTGGAGGATGCAGGGCTGAATATGAGAGCCTTGTTGTCTTATTTGGTACTCACAGAGCTCATTTTCTATAGAAAATACTGCCTTTCTAAGTTATAATGAAATCTGCGGCAAGCTTTTAAGGGTCACTTTGTAAAATATGTTATATTAAAACTATTAAAAATCTTCAACTATTTTTAACTCCCTTGAATTATCAAAGATTTACATAGAAACATTAATTCTTAAACCTTGGAAAACGACTTTCTCAATCAAGGACTTGACTGTCACCAATAATTGCTGTCACTGAATCAAGCGTATAATGAATTAATCAAAATACACATGAAAGGTGTTTATATTTATACCAAATCACAAGAAATCATTTTGCTATACATTTCACAGAAGTGTATTCGGGAATGGAATAAAATCAAATATTAACAAAACAATTGATCTGAGACTCTGCAAAACGCAAGTGCTGCATCGTAAGTCTAGGTGCAGTAATGTCTCATAGAACTGTACCAGCATAGGGTTCTTTAAGATCTTTGAGAATCAATTTCCTTGTACTTGCAAAATTCTTATAAAAGCAATCTAATCAGCCAAATTCTCTAGCTACACTGGACATACAACAAACCATGACACAATTTTGGGAGATGAACTGAATGAACTATTTCATGTCTCATTAGTATGATTGCTTAAAATATTAACACCCGATGATATGGAGATATTCATTATTCCGGGACAGTATACACACCACTCTTGATAGTCACTTGCCTATTTTATCATATTTATTCATATATAAAATATATATTGGATTCCTTCTCATCTATTCTATTCATTTCAGTTGTACCAACAATATCCTCATATTAAAGGTTTTTAATTCAGATTATGAATAATATCAGGTAATGTATAATGAGAGGACAAAAAGATTAGGAAAGGTTTTCTTGGACTGGGGAGTTAACTTAAGAGGTAAAGCACTCGTCATGTAAACTAAGGACCCAGATTAAAAATTCCAGGAGCCCACCTACAGTTAATCACATAGTATGTATCTGTAATCCCAGTGCTCATTGATAAAGAGACCAAGACCCATGAAGTCCAGGAGCCTGATGGGCCCCCAAGTGTGTTTTATATAGAGACAAGGTCTTCTCTCAAACAAGATGGAAGATGACACCCAACACCCATGCTTGTCATCTGACATCAATATGCATGCTGTGACATGCATACATACATGTACATGTTTTCCTTGTTTCAGCTTCTTGCAGGTAGCTGAATACCAAATGCCTGAAAAGAGTTTGGATACATGACTCTCTCCATCCTGCGCACAAGGCAGCCCTAACTTCTACATTGAGATCCAGGAAACCCAAACCCCCTGGGCACTCACCAGATGGCTCCTTTTGTTTAACAATCCCTTTAAAATGGACGATGCAGTTAAACTTCCACATCCAAAAGGCACACAGTGCTGTTTAATAGTGGGCAGATGTGAGATATTGATGGCAAAATTTTTAATGACAGTTACCAGAGAGTAGACATTTTATTTGTCCATTCTCACATTTGTGATCTTCCCATTATAGCTGAGAAGGGAGCACATCATATTATGGGCACTTGCTACACTATTGCTTTATGAGCACCATTCTTAAATGCCGTTATCCTTTGTTGACCTATCTCAGTGGTAGGTTTGGAGAGTGGCGATGGTCTCATGGTCAGACACCATCTGTGAGCAGCAAACCTGGGATGGACGTATTTCTCCTTGTCCCTTTAGAGTAGTTTATAGCACCTTGACATTAGCATCTTGTTTTCTCTTAGGACAAAACTGGGAGAACACACCCACCTCTCATTGTACAGGGTACAGGTGTTCTATCTTATGATCCAGTTAAGGACCAAGGGTATTTTACATGAAAGCCTTATGAGCAGCGCTAGACTTGGGGAACTGCCAAAAGTTGGACGGGGTGATTAGTTGCACTGCTACACAGAGCTAGCTATTCATGTGTTGTAATATACTTGCTGTTACTCTGTCACCACCACCCCATTTATAGGCTTTCCACATTCCAGGCTGTTTTTCAAGTTCCTAGAGCCTTTCAAAAAAATCATTTTATTTCTGAATGAAGATTGCAACAGTTCGTTTTATTGCTAGCAACTGAGGAAGGCAAGAACTCATTCGCTGATTCTTGGAAATGATGTATCTGCTGTACGAGATATGGCTGCCCGAAAACCAGAATCTTCTGATGTAGCCAAGTAAGGACAGGATTCAATATTGGATCTACAACAGCCACAAGACAAGGTCTGCTCTTACTTTCAGGAGCAGAACATGGACAGATTTCCTTCTTTCTAAAGATTAACTCGGTTGCAAATGCTACCAAGAGTGAGTTCTTTTTGGCTTGTGCATTCTAAAGATACTTTATAAAGCATCATGTTACAGATATTGCTTCTACTAGAAATTACCTGTTTCTAGGTCACCTATATAAAAATGCATTCAATAAATATTAATTAAGCTTATATGTATGTATGTATATGTGTGTCTCAATATTCAGGTTTGGAAATGGCAGCATAGTAACTAATGGCAACATTATGATTTTTTTCTAGCCATCTAATTGTCTCTGTCTTGATAGGATATTTTAAATATATACTACATATATATTCAATATATAAAGTTGCCTTGAGGATAGACAAAGAAAAAGAATACATGATAATTGTCATTAGGAATTTAGATTGTACTATGAAAAACTAGGTAGTTATAGAAGCAGAGATGAAGCAAAAATTAAGGCATCATGAGAGTTGTTTATGAGATGGAACTAAGTAATTCGAATGTTGAAGGTGGGGAAGGCAAGAACAGAAACTATTCTTGCCAAAAGCAGACTGCACAAAGAATGAACAAGTGAGAGGTAGTCATGAAAGAGACTAAACAAATATTTCATAGGTAAATTGCTCACCTTTCAATCATGAAGACCTAAAGTCAGTCTGCAGAACCCACTTAAGTGTCTAGCGGGGTGGGAGGGCGGGAAGCGGCAAGCAGATCCTTGAAATTTTCCTCATCAACAAGCCTTCACTACTTGGTGAGTTCCTGGCTTCGTGAGATTCTGCCTGGAACAAAATAGGGAATAGTGTCTGAGGAAATGCGTGCAGATTATACTCAGTCCTTCTCACACATGCTTCACACACAACACACACACACACACACACACACACACACACACACACAGTGCTCAGTGAGTTAAAAGGAGCTCTCAATGCTGTGCATCCACAGGCCATAACTGAAAAAAGACATACAAGAGGTTTCCTGCCTTGTCAGTTCTTCCGTCAGTCCAGCAGGCTCTCCCACCCTTGAGGTGAATCTACAGTAGAGTCTCAAGACCTCAGAGGATCTATTTTTATTGTGTATACTAATGTTTTAGAAGTATGCTGTCTCTCCCTCCAGTCAACTAAACCTATTGTCAATATATATACATGATTTTATCTCTATTCGCTTTTTGCCTTGAGATTTATTTTGCAGTATATTTAGGTAACATTTAACCCTTTTGATGTTTAGTATTTTTGAATTCCTGCATTTTACATGTGTTTGCAGTAAGCAGCATCTAGTTGTATCTATTCTGTGGGTGCTGAAATTTAATTCATGTTCCCACACATGCTAAGCAAATGCTCTATTGCGGCTCCTACATATTTATTTTTATCTATTCAACTATGAAGTTAGAGAGGAGACCGTAAGAAGATGGTTCTGTTTGGTGAGGAAAGAAGTGGTTCAGGCAAAAGGACATGTGGGTCATGAACAAGGGACAGTGAGCTACTTTTATTTTTTCTAGTTTTAAATCTCTCAACAAATTTCTGTTTTTATAGTTGATGTTAGGAATTTCGTAACGTGAGCCCTCTGCAAAAATCCCAATCAAGCATAATGACAAGGAGCCGAATTAAAGGAGGTCCAGATTTAATGGGATTTCTGCACTCTCAGGTGGTTCCGAGGGAAACCAGGAAGCCTCAAATCGACCACTGGGTGGTGGTGGGGCACACGGAGACTTTTCCGGGGAGCAGTTTAAATAGACTAGGGGAATAGTCAAGGTTTTGGCGGGCTATTTTGCCCCTCCTCAGGAGAGGGGTCAAGGTTTGACGGTGGGCAAAGGGACAGGGCCTCCAAAGATGGAAGCCAAAGACCGGGACTTACAGTTGATGAGCACATTCAATTGTCTAGATATTGAAGTAACTAGAACCATAAAAATATTAAATATAACTGATAGTGAAAGTGCAACCCTAAGGGAAACACCCTGTCTTCAGAATGGCCATTCTAACATTGTAGAGAGCTTGCATAGAGCTTGGGATCATGCAGGTGTTGGAGCAGCTTCCTTAAAATAGCTAAGTGATAATCCCAATTATAAGTTGATTAGACAAAATGATTCTTTTAACAATAGAAGAAAAGAAAATGATGACATTTATTTTTGCTTCTAATTCACCGAAACCTGGGAACTTTTTTATTAAGATGGTTTTAAAATATTTAATATCTTCTGAATGTTTTAGAAAATATGGTCTGTATTCATATATATGATTCTATTTAAAGCATATCTAGCATTTATTTCTTGAAGATATCACAGACATATAAATTATTTTTTACACTAGTGTACTAAAACTCAATCCTTGTTTGGTTATTTGAATCAATCTCAGCACCCTAAAAAAAATAAAAACATGAAATCTCTAGCTTACATTTTCTTAGCTGTAAAATGGAGCATGGTGATAGTGCCCAGTCCAATGGATGATTACTAAAAGGAGATGGAATAGCTGGCATTCAGCAGTGGGCATGGTACAGTAAGAAACCAAAGTATGTAAATGATTCACTGAGAAGCAGCACCACCTCGATTGTGAGAGAATAGTGATCGAATCCTTCACTCCTTCTGGCTTTACTTTCCTCCCACCCAGCACTCATGTGGTCCAAATGATGAAGAGATAATGAAGAGAAAGCTAAACTCAAATGATGGGGGCAAGAAGAATCTCTCTCTCTCTCTCTCTCTCTCTCTCTCTCTCTCTCTCTCTCTCACACACACACACACACACACACACACACCATAATAATAAATAACTTTTAAAAGGAGTGACCGTCACTTGTCTACACTTTTGAAGCACACTTCATGTCTTGTCATGAAAGTACTTACTGGAGATCATGACTCTTTCAAAGTCAAGAATACTTTATAATGCAATCCAATTTCAGTTATTCTGCTAATGTGTTTATTTTGTGTGTGTGTGTGTGTGTGTGTGTGTGTGTATGTGTGTTGGTATTTGGATTCTTCTTGTGAATAACAGATCTCTGAGATGTATGTTCACTTAGGAAGAATAATGAACAAACTTCAGAAGAAAAGCAAAGAAACCACCATAGGTGAATTAACTGGTTGCTTCAGGGACTGTTTCAAAAGAAGTCTTTAGACTGAGCTGGCTGACAGCATATTCTATCCAACCATACCACTCTAAATGGGTATATGGCCATTATTTAGAATGAGAAAATATACTATTTTCAAACCATAACAGCCGATAATCTAAAGTGACATTAGAATGTCCAAGGAAAGATAAATGGCAATTTTATCAGTGATTCTCATTTGGGATCATAATGCAATGATATAAATTATTTATCCCTCATAATAACCCCAGGTGTTAAAACTCATGAGATCATTTACATTAATGTAAGTCATTGATTTATCATGGCTCAAGGTTATTCTTATACATACTCTACCCTTGATTGTACCAATTTGCTTTCTTTGATAAGAAAAAAAAAAAGTCAACAGTAGAAGTTCTTGCTTAGAGAACTAACCTCTACTTCAGTTTATAAATACATCAGTAGAGGCCCTGTCTACACCTGGAGGAAGAGGTGAGTATCTGCAGTCCTGGATGGTCCCCCTCCTCCCCCCCCCCCAGGGGCACCTCCCCCCCCCCCCCCCCGCTCTCTAGGCCCTAGCTCCAGGGGGCCCAGCCCATCCTGTGCTCCACCCCCACCACCTGCAGCCTCACTGAACAGGTAACAGTATCCTCCCCATCCCCACCATCTCTCCCCATGCATCAGCGACCACTAGAGGCCCCACCTTCAATGACTGGAGGAAGACATGGGTAGATGGCAGTGTAAGAATACATTGAACAACATAAAGAGCAATATGGAAGCACCAAAAACTAGCAGTTCCACAACTGCAAGACTTGAACATCCTAATGCAGATGAAGCAGAAGAAAACGACCTTAAAAATATTTATGAAGATGATAGAGACCTTTAAACAGGAAATGAAAAATTCACTTAAAGAAATGAAAGAAAAGACAAACAAACAAAAAATAATTGGAAGAAATTAATAAGTCACTTAAAGAAAGCCAAGAAAACAATCAAACTAATAAAAGAAACAATTCAAGAAAATTGAAATGGAAACACAAACTGAGCAAATTCTGGAAATGGAAAAGCTGGCTAAATAAACAGGAAGCGTCACCAACAGAATGCAATATATGGAAGAGAGAATATTCGGTATTGAAGATAAGATAGAGGAAATAGATTCATCGATCAAAGAAAATGTAAAATCCAACAAATTCTTAACACAAAACATCCAGGAAATCTGGGACACCATGAAAAGACCAAGCCCAAGAAAGGTAAGAATAGAAGAATGAGAAGAATTATAGCTCAAAGGCACAAAAAATATATTCAATATAAATGCATCAGTGAAGTATATTTTATGTCTTGTTAGAAAGCAGATGAAAAGACTCTGTACTCTGTGATGGGTCATACAGACCACAGTGCTCTCAGATTCCCGTGCAGACAGAGTCAGTGATAGTAAGCAGAATGTTGATAGACTTGAAAACTATTTCTATTTTAAATTCATCTTTTACTTCATAAGTCATAAATTATTTGACCCTCGCACACTCGCTCTACAAGAACACCCAATGAGTTATGCTGTGGCAGAAATAGCTCTCCTTAAAATCAGGTGTGTAGGTTGAAGGCACCATGGCAGATACTTTGGCAAATCAGAAATTAATTGTATATAACAGTCCAATATTTGGGTAAAGACTTTAATTTCCCCCTTTCAAACATTTACAAATGCAGATTTGAGGCTTTAATAATTACGCTCAGTATCAGTGCACAGGTTGGCCAAGCAGAGCTGCACAGCCTTTTGGGATGTCCACCAGGCACTTGCTGAATGACCATGTTATCTCTAGACAGTGTGGATCCTCAGCACATCGTACACCATTTGACAAACAAAATAAATAGCATTGGGCTAAAGTTCCTTAATGTAACATTTTCTGATAGTTTGCTAAATTTGATCCTGTACTTTTGTAATTATTACTAGATTTATTTTCTAAGACGTCTGATGTATTCAGTGAGCTAAATTACTCTTTTGCCTTTCATATCTTGCCATGGTCTGTAAGTAAAATAGCTACACAGCTGAATTAAAACTTGCTTGTACTTCCTCTCCTCCAGTACCATAAGTTATTTGCCTCTGTGAAGATGATTTCTTTTGTTTTTTCCAATTAGATTAAACATTAATTTATGCAATGCCACATTCAGTTGTAAGACAACTCTACAAAAGAAAACAACATAGCTTTCATTGACCATGTATTTTGAAGTCAAGGTCAGTAAAAGTTATATAAACATTGTCTTATTTCTAGTTTTTAGATCATTACTAACTTAAACTGCAAATAAAAACAGTTGCACTAAGACACACATCATGTGCTAACACATCTTTGCATCCTGTCCGTGTTTAAGCATCCCTTTAATAATACATGCTACTGCTCGCATCTCTATGCCGGGTGTCACAAACTATGAATCACCATTTCACTTGATCCTCAATGCTCTTCTGTATCTTGGAAGGTCAGTCATTCTCTACAAGAATGCCCTGTGGTTTTGGAAGCCTCTGGATCTAGTGACTTCATTTCTGGTTTCTATTGTGGCATCACTTCATATGACAGCATCATTTCACAGATTAGAATGAAAGATAAGACTTTTAGCCTTTTAATTTTCTTCTACTTAAGTCAGTATTGCAATTTTCTTGACTGTATGATTATATAGACATACATACAACTACATAAAAACTATTAGACAAAAAGTGATTTTTTTTAGCAGAAAGATAAAAAAACATTGTAGAACAGAAAGCTGATAGTGGAAAACAATACCCATATCCACAGTTTACTAGTATAAAAAACTAGTTTTTACACTTTTTCTTATGATTAGCAGTTAACATTTATATTGCTTTTAAGATAATATTCTGCTTCAGAGAGTTTCAAAACTTTAGTTTGCAACTGACATGGATAATTAAAAATAAAAATAATAGGTATAATTAATTTATTCTTTTTATTTCTGAGGCAGGGTTTTGGTATGTATCCTTTGCTTGTCCTGGAACTCAGTCTGTAGACCAGGCTGGCTTGGAACTCACAGAGATCCTCCTGCCTTCCGGGTACTGCAATTAAAGATGTGTTCCACCGTCACCCAACTTAACTGGGTTTTTCTTCAAGATGGCATGTCATGTGAAAGATGTGTGTTGAGTTGGATCTTCTAAGTCTGTAGCCTCAGGTGCTATATTTCACTGTGTCCTTTTTGTAGACAGCAGAACCTATGCACACAAAAGATGGAAACATTTCATACAACAAAATGTCCCATCAAAAAAAAATCACAGGTTTTTAGATTTATTTATATCACTGCCTAAACATATGAGCTAAGTAATACCTAAGATAAGACAAGCCATGTTAACCAGATTGTTTAAACACTAGATTTTCCTGTCACATCCATCTTAATACTTCTTTATTGCACTGGGAAGGACAATCTGTGTTTCTGACAAAGATTCCAGTGCTACTATTTATTTTACGTAAGGGTCTAAAATGAAAGTTAGAAAGACTTTGTCAACATGTCAAATAATATCCCAGAAGATATTCAAATTCTTAAGAGTGTGTAGTATCATTTCTTCTGTGGACCAAAAGTGTTTTACAGAAAAAGCAAACTCAGAATGTGTGACATGGCATCGACAACACGGGATTATGATCCCATAAAGAGCAATTTCCTTTCTTCTCCATTCCTTTGTCCTCTCTCTGGAACAATATCCCTTCAACTACTCTGTCTTGTAACTGCATCTATCACGCGATTGCAGCTCAGTGGGTCATACACAACAGCAATGACCTTTCGAAAGACCTTCCGGATCTGACATGAAAATACAGTGCGCTCTAATTGCACACGCTCTATTCTTAGCAAAATATCAATGCTCAGCAAACCTTTACATTGAAAAGAACAGATTTGTCGCACTCAGAACAACAGATGTTAGCTTGCTATTACATTAAAAACGGGACATAAAAGAGAATGATATCCGTTCCTGTCATATGCTGGGAGTTGATCATCTGCATCTGCTTGGCATGTTTGGGTCTAAATGAAGCGCGTTGAGTTTCCAGAGGGAATATCCATTTACTGCCACACAGCCAAGGCAATTACATTTCTTTCCTGCGGCATTCATCCATCATAGCACAAGTCCAGTGTTCACATTGCAGCTTAAGTGAGACCAAAGGAACTCAGCATTGCATGCCAGGCACTAGTGTGTGAGTGAGACTCTAAAGAGGCCGGGCGAGGCTGACAGCGGAGGGTCAAGGGGAAGCTTTCCAGCACACTCCAAATGCTTTGGTCATCTTGTCACTTTCCCACAGAATTAATTTAATTAGCCTCTCTCTCCTGGAGTCAGGTACTGCTCCTACCTAACCTTCAGAGGTCGCTGATGGAAGGGCTATGTCAGCCCTGCCTCGTCGACAGGAGCATTCTTCTGTTCTGTAATGGTGATTTGCCTCAGGTGAAAAATAGGATCACTCTCTTTTCCTATTGATTTCTCAAAAAGAAAATGCTTCCTCCAAACCACCTCTGCATTATTATCTTTGTTACCGCTTTTTATGGAACTGCACTTTCTCTGGACAAAAAAGAAAAAAAAATTAAAAAAAAAAAAAGACTGCCGAAACCTTACTGATGCCCAGAGGTAGAATCTAAAATCCAATCATCTAACACACTACACCTTTAAAGGGAAAGGGTTATTATTTTAAAAATAGGATAGCAGTGCCATTGTTTAGTGTGTAATTTAAGGTTTAAGAAGGAAATAAATAATCACTGAAACATGAGGTGTGATTTTTACATCTAAGCTTAAATTTTTATTGTGAAAATCCATCTTTCTGCTTTCAACTTCTTTCCATTTGCTTCATAAATTAACAGATATTTTATCAACGAACTCTCCAGAATACTATTTTATGAGCTGATTCCAACCTGTAGGATCAGGGTGTTTTGTTTTTTTTATTCCCCAGATTAAGACTGTTCTAAAAATTCAAGGAAACTAACCTAAGGAAAGAAGGGTTTGTTTCAGCTCAGTTTGAGGGTCAGTCTGTTATGTTGAGGAAAGCATGGGACAAGAGTGGCTGTAACTGTAGCAGCAAAGACACAACAGAACACTCACACGTTGTCCACGGCTAGGACCGAGACATGAGTTCTGGTGCCTTCTTTGCTTCTCGTCCATTCTGGAACCCCATTCATGGGATGGTGTCATTGCACTCAAGATGTGCCGTCTCTCTTTCATTAAGCCATTTTAGAAATTCCCCGCAGATGCACATGGTCTGTCTCCTGAGTGATTACAACCTAGTTGGCAATAAAGTTTAATCACCACAGTTATTCATGTTCCCAAACACCAGTGATCCTTGAGGACTTTACACTTTTTAAAAGAAATGAATTAGTTCCAGGAAATAGAGCAGTATGGTATTTGATCTGCTTAAGGAATCTAAACTTGCCAGATTTTCAGAAAAAAAATAAAGAGGACAGTTGGAAAAAAGAAAATAAGTAATTTCCCCTCATCAAGTGTACCATTAGAGCTGTGGAAGATGAGTAAATTCTAGAAACATGCTGTATGGCAGCCTGTGTATACTTAACAACAGTGTGCTGCACAGTTTAAGTCTTATTTAAAAGGAAACCTACATCTCACAATAAAAAAGTTAAAATGAACCTGAAGGACATATGTTACAGGAAGTAGATCACACAGAGCCAGAGTATAGGGTTTTCATTCATATATAACATTAAAACAATTATCTTACAGAAGATGAACAGTGGCCATTGGAAGCTTCCCATTGTGAGGAAGGGACACTGGGAATGGTAACTATGGCTCAAAGCATATACTTGCATAGGAAAGTAATTCTCATGTCTATAGCACAGAAGGGTGAGTATGGTTACCAACAATTGTTGTATATTTCAGTGGAGCTAACTGAGCAGATTTTGAATGTCCACAACACACACACACAGGGTTAATGTCTGAGGTGATATGCAAGACAATTATCCAATCTGATCATTATGTATTATGTATTTGTACTAAGACCTCACATCGTAAGCAATAAATATGTGGAATTATTACATCAATACAAATTTTAATCTAATTGCTTTCAGAATTTTAAACTTCGTCATTAACTAGTCCATCCAGAGAAAGTTCACTTGATTGTTATTTACTGGGACTCATGACTTCTTTGGAGGAAAGTACAATTACAACTTGACACCTTAAACAGATTTAGTTTGCTGTTTTCCCTGCCACCACTAACAAGGAAGTTCCCTTTCTACTTTCTGTGGATATTATAGCCCACCTATAATGAACTACGTATTCTTTGAAACTGTATACATGTATGTCATGTATGCAAAAATCCTCACTTAAAATATCAATAAGAAGTTAATAATCTTTAAAGAGAAACTTCACCTCCACTTAGTAGCTTACTATTTTATAACTCTAATATGACATTTTATTAAAATATTCCTTTACCTAGATTATACATTTATATCATCTAGAAGTTTATTTAACTTTTTTGGAGGGGAAAGCTCTTTTATGAATTGTGCAACTAATGCTGGAAACAGCTTTCGTATTTATGCCTCGCCTAGTGATTATTTCCCAAAGTTTACTCAGTTTTTTTCCACAAAAACAGTTCTTAAGGCACAAATAAGCTTTTTAAAACTTTCCTTTAATAATTAAATTCTTAATTAATATTTATCACCAGAAAGACTGAGTGCTGTGCTGACTACTGAGTTTTAAATGGAGGGTGTTTGGCACTTTCTCCTTTTCTTTTATAAATCCCCTCAAACTTACAGGTGGATTCAAGGCTGGGAAAGCTTTAACTGCAGTGGAACAAGGTGATATCAAAAAGGCTAATGCTCATGCTAGGGGAAAAGACTGCCTCAAACAGTAAGTAATAAACAGAATATGTTTGTAGTGACAATTCTTGTTTGCCAACTTGACTACATC
>NC_022009.1:94999679-95003014 GCF_000317375.1 Microtus ochrogaster | reverse complement strand
CTCGTGGTCCTGACTTCCATGCTCATGTTCTCCCTCCTTCTGCTCCTCATTGGGACTTTGGGAGCTTAGTCCGATGCTCCAGTGTGGGTCTACTTTTAACCCAGATTTTTGAAAGCACACTTTTACTCCAGATTTTTAAACGAGATCTAATCTGGGACACACCTTCTCCTGGAAGCCTGTATATGGACTTGGAAGAAGGAAGTTTTTGCTCTTTGCCTTCTAGCTCTCTCCTCTTCTCTGCGAAGTCCATTCCCTTATGGACATTAGAGACTGCTTTGTCAGACTCCATCATAAACATCCAGTCTCATGGACTGAACAATTACTGGATTCTTGTGATGTAGGATTTCCCTGTATGTTGTGATTACCATTAATGAATAAAGAAACTGCTTTGGGCCTATAGCAGAGCTATAGGGGAACTCAGCTAGGCAAGGAAAACTAAGATGAATGCTGGGAGAAAAGAGGCGGAGTCAGGGAGAAGCCATGGAGCTGCCACTGGAGACAGACACCCTGAAACTTTGCTGGTAGGTCACAACCTCATGGTAATGCACAGATTAATGGAGATGGATTAAATTAAGATGTAAGAGTTAGCAAATCAGGTGCTAGAGCTAATGGGCCAAGCAGTAGTTTAATTAATATAATTTCTGTGTGATTATTTCAGGCTAAGCAGCCAGGAACCAACAAGCGGCCTGCTGCTACATTCTTGGACAAGCCATTGGTAGCCTGTAAGTCATTCTAATAGATCCTGTGTGCATACATCTGTGTATGTGTGTGTGTTATACAACTGCTATTAAATACATTTGTTCTTTTTTCAGTTTTTATTTTTGTTGTTTGATAATGTCATACATTTACATAATGATATTTTTATCATTTTCACCTGATTATCTCTTTTACACCCCTCTTTCCTGCAAGAACACTTCCTTGAAACAAGCCCCTCACCCATTTTCATGACTTCTTTTGTGTGTAACTCACCGAATTTAATTAGTTTGTTGCCGAAACATGGTGAGATGTTACATACTGGAGCAAGGGCAATTTAGCAGTGGCCACCCCACTAAAGAAAGGCACAGTCTCTTCACAAACAGCAACTAATTGTCAATACTCCTTGGTGAAGGTTCTCATGGGTGCTCCCTCACCCCTGATGAAATAAATGCTCATGTGCTGCCCTTGTGCAGGCAACTGCCCCTGCAGTGAGGGCAGGAGGGAAGCTACATGTCATGTTCAGGAGATGTTCTGCTGCAGATCTCCCGGTACTCTGCCCGTCTGCTCTCCCTCCAGGAATCACCTCGCCTGTTTTCACACATTTATTGCTCCTGTGGATTTTACAATCAGTTCCAAAAACCACAAGAAATCCAATTCTAACCTCCTTAGGATCTAATTAACCTCATAGATCACAGCGGTGAGTGTTTCAAATAGTGAGTCCTGCTAGACTGTGTCTCCATTTATTTAGGGCTTTATATGGCTGTGAATAAGCTTAGTTATTGTGAAATTTGCTCATAAAGCCTTTAAAATAAAATAACTTATTGTTGAGAATGTAATGGCTATCCATTAATTTTCAATATTGACATTGTTAGTATAGAAGAACATGTGTGTGTGTTTCTCTCTCTCTCTCTTTCTATCCTGTATGTGTGTGTGTGTGCCCGTGTGTGTACGCGCTGATTTCTTTTTAGCTTTCCCTCTTGACAAACTCTCTTTCTGAACTCCATAGTTGTGTACCAGTCTTCTCAGGTCGCCCTAGCTAAAGATAACAACATATGCAAACAATGAATTTTGTTGTATCGTTTCCATTATTTATGACCAATGTCATGGCTCCTTGTTTTATTACCTTGGCTAGACTCTCTCCACTATATTGTTGAATTGTGACAAATGTGTCAAAGGTCCTCATTTTATTTACTGTTCTTTAGAAATTCATTCTGTAAATAACCATTTGATATTTACAGTACAGAAGAAAACACTCCAGAGACAGAGGCCCTACTGATAAAGCGGAGGAGGAGGAGGAGGGGTAAGATGGACGGATCCTTGATTCTTGTGGCACTTTTTGTTGAAGAGAAGACATGATTTAAAAGAAGGAAATTTAGAAATTAACTTCAGATCATGTCGAAGGCTGTGACTAGTGCAATGAAGAAAAATCCAGTGGGTACCAGCGAACCTTAGAAAACAACTTGTCGTGATGTCATACGAGCAAAACTTTTTATTGTAATAGGACTGGAGGTTGAGTCCCATCATCCACATTTGCTTCTTTAATATTTAACTATGAGAAATTAAAATTAGCTTTCTCAGAGATAATTATGACACCACCCCATAATTTGCAGTTCTCTACTTTATACCTAACTTAATAGGAATGTCCACCATCGATTTCATCAACCTGACAAACATTTTTTTTAATATTTATTTATTTATTATGTATACAATATTCTGTCTGTATATCTGCCGACCAGAAGAGGGCACCAGACATCACTACAGATGGTTGTGAGCCACCATGTGGTTGCTGGGAATTGAACTCAGGACCTTTGGAAGAGCAGGCAATGCTCTTAACCACTGAGCCATCTCTCCAGCCCCCCAACCTGACAAACTTTTAAAAGCAAAAAAAAAGAAGCATATATATAATCTACTATGCCATCTATATTGAAGAAATATCAAGTACTATTTCTCTTAAATGAGTATTTTGTCCCTTTAAGTGATTTTACCAATGGGAGAAGAAATTGCAGACTCAATCAAAAACAAGTTTGCAGTTTTCAACACACAAGAGGAATGTTATTTATGATACACCCATTTATTCAAGACAGAGTACAAAAAGATTCCAATTTGCATAAATAATAGAGTATTGAGGATGGCATGTAATACCCAGGGACTTCAACCTCAGGTGGACTAGAGCTCAGATGTTTTCCCAGCCCTGTTACCTTTCCTGTCTGATGATTCTAACACATTTGCTAGGAGGTGGTATAATTTGTAGTTTGTAAATATGTTTCTATTTCACTCCCTGGTTTTATATCACTATATTGTTTACTGTGCTTATACAAATTTAAACAAAAGTTCAGTTTACTCTTACCCACAATACCTTGGTGTAGTGGTTTGAAAGGAAATGAACCCCAGAGGCTTCCAGGGAGGGGCACTGTGAGGAAGTGAGGCCATGTTGGAGGAAGTGCATCACTGGTGGTGGGCTTTGTGGTCTGAGAGGCTCAAGATAGGCCTAGTGTTCCTCAGTGTCTGCCTGCTGCCTAGGGAACCAGATGCAGAACTCTCAACTCCTTCTCCAGCACTATGTCTGCCCGCACTCCACCATGTTTCCCACCATGACAATAATGGACTAAACCTCTGAAACTATAAAGAACTGTAAGCCA